>NW_009912199.1:395726-409939 GCF_000696875.1 Nestor notabilis
TCTTCGCTCCGGAGACAGTTATGAGCATCCAGGGACACTGAAAGGAAAACTGCCAGCTGGAGCTGTTGAGCAGCTAAAAAGCAGATCCTGGTACCCTGGGTGAACCCGGTGGTTGCTGAGGGCTTTACAGATCACAGCTGAGCCTCAAGCAGCAAACCCTTTGTGGTGGAAAGCCTGAGGCATGAGGAGATGAGCATCACAGAGGAGGGTCCAACCCTGAGGGTAGGTCAAGACCCAATGAGACCTTAACAGATGCTTCAGATGCAGTAAGGGCCTGAATGTCTCCACAGTCATATTCTCTCTATTATAGCTCTATGCTAACATTATCTTTTAGCTCTTCTTGGCTGGGGTTTAATCCAGTCTGTTTTGTGGTTGTCAGACAGAGTCTTCTGAGTCTGCTTCTTGTAGAGTTAAACAAGCCTGTGTCTTCTAATCTCTTCCTACAGGGAGTCTCATAGAATCCCAGCCTGGTTTGGGCTGGAAAGGACCTCAAGATCATCCAGTTCCAACCCCCTGCCCCGGGCAGGGACACCTTCCACTAGAGCAGGTTGCTCCAAGCCCCTGTGTCCAACCTGCCCTTGAACACTGCCAGGGATGGGGCAGCCACAGCTTCTCTGGGCACCCTGTGCCAGCGCCTCAGCACCCTCACAGGGAAGAAGTTCTTAGATCTAACCTGAACTTCCCCTGTTTCAGTCTGAACCCATCACCTCTTGTCCTGTCACTACCGTCCCCGATGAAGAGTCCCTCTCAGGCACCCCTGTGGCCTGAGGTTGCCCAGAATGGACCCTACATTTGGGACAGGTCCCCACTTTGTGCTAACTCCACCCCACCCCCCCCATCACCTGATTGAGATGGGTCGGGGAGGTAGGAGGGACGGGGTTATCCCCTTAAGGTTTCATTCTTTATGAACCATTTGAGACTTAGTGGAGGTCTCCAGCATCACTGCGTGGTTTCCTGTGGTCAAGCCATGAGGAAGATGATACCAGCTGCCCCCATTGCCCATAAGAGTTGTGTTTTCTAGTATTTCTTAACGAAGCTGGTGCTGGAGTTGAAGGAAATGTCAGAATGGCAATTCTCATGCAAAAATATTTATATTTTTAGGGGTTTTTACTGAAAATGAAATCTTGGAATTTCAAATCCCTGCTTACTCAGCCAGCCAGGAAAGGAAAGGAAAAAACCAGCTTTTATATTGTTCTTTTTTTTAGTTTCTCCAGATTGCATAATTTCTAAAAAAGCAATGGTTTTGAGGGGCCTGACTCCAGATTGCTCAGAGGCCCGGGGGGGATGAAGAAGGGATGGGCAGCTCCACCAGACCTTGGTGGCATCTCACCCAGCTTCCAGCACTGACGAGGTAGACCACAAAGCCACACCAATGACCTTCCTTGTGCCTCCAGAGCCACGGGGCAGCTCCACATCCCAGGACAGATCCATCCCACCACTCTGAGCCAATGTCTTCAGCTGCAGTGACTCATCCCCACAGGTGCCAATTGTTCTCTGTTGAATATAGAGGAAGACAATCAATTCAGGCTTTGTTTTCCAGCCTGCAGCCATCTTCATTGCAAGCAGATGACTCTCCCCACTGTGTTTTCGTTGGCAAACAGCAATCGTAAATCTTGTGCTTGTTCGAGAGGGTTTTTTTCCCCTTTTCCATATCCACCAAATCCTATTTGTCTTTATTTGCTTCAGACAGAAGCACAACCTTGAGCCTGCTCCAAAGGACAAAGCAAAAGGGCATAAAGAGGCTGCTGCCTCCTCCAGCACTGCTGAGCCAGGCACCGGTTCCAGTTTAAGTGCCCTGGCTTTATGCTTTTCATAAACATGGGATTATGCTGCATCCAGAGAAAACCACCAAAAGGCCCCATCATCAGGAGGTAGGAGAAGAGATGAATTCCTTTCACACGTGTTCTGAGGAGAAGGACGAAGAGGGAGAGGAAAGTTGGTTATGGGAGAGCTGGGGCTTCCCTAAGTGGTGAGGCTGTAATTCTCCGCTTCTCCTGGGTTAGCAGTCCTTGATGAGGTCTGGGCACACACTGATGGCAAACCACGGGTGGGAACGGAGGAGAAGGAGGAGTAGAGAGGGGGAAAAGAGCAAAGAGTGAGGGAAAGTAAAGGGAAGGCAAAGTCTGGTTGCAGATGGCTTTGAGGAACACTTCTGTTGTCATCAGCCAAATAGATGTGTGATTTGAAGGTGACCCTATGGCCACAGCCCACTGCACGTCCCAGCACATGGTCCTTGAGACCTACTGGGCAGACATTGCTGGAGACAAGGAGAGGAGATGCCATGGCCACCACAGTGAGACAGAGGGTGGCTGAGACCTTTCTGTGCCTCAAAACCTTGTGGCCATGATGGAAAGATGACACAAGGCACCTCTCCTTGTTTTGGTACTGATTCAGTTCAAAGGGTGGGACTTTCTTACAAGGGCCTGTAGGGACAGGCCAAGGGGAATGGCTTGAACCTGCCAGAGGGGAGACTGAGATGAGCTCTGAGGCAGAAGCTCTTCCCTGTGAGGGTGCTGAGGCGCTGGCACAGGGTGCCCAGAGAAGCTGTGGCTGCCCCATCCCTGGCAGTGTTCGAGGGCAGGTTGGACACAGGGGCTTGGAGCAACCTGCTCTAGTGGAAGGTGTCCCTGCCCAGGGAAGGGGTTGGGGCTGGAGGAGCTTTAAGGTCCCTTCAACCCAAACCAGGCTGGGATTCTGTGATTGATTCTGTGAGACACTGACTTTGCCTGGATAACACCTAATGCCAAAAACTTAGTTTTGGGTACCCAGTAGTCACCTCAAGTATTTCTGATCTGGATCTTTCCAGCGGAAAACCTTGTCAAGGTTCACTTCTCCCTCCTCACCCTATCAAGGACTTTTGTACAGGACCAAAAGGCTTCGACAGAAAGTCTCTCACACCCTTAACTTGAGCCCAGGGCAGAGTTAAGCCATCCACAGCACAAGAGATGCTTGTTGTCACCCAGTGCCAAGGAGCTGAGCATCCCGGGGGTCCCTCTGGCATCAGCCCAAAGGGCAAAGCGGAGACCAAGTTGCACTCAAAGGTAAGAGTTTGCTGTGCTGCAGAGTGTGTTTAAAGCATTGGTTGTTTGAGGAGGCTGGGCTGTGAATGGGAAAAGCAGATGAGGCACAAAAAGCTCATTTTACTTCTGGAAGTTAATGCACGGAGATGAAGACACGGTAGTTTCACACCCCATTGCTTGGGTGTCTCCGTCCTCACTCGATGCAGAGCAGAGCCATGCACAGATCAACTCAAATCACCCCCTGATCCATGGAGTTTGGCTTGTCCGGGAGGAGACAGGCTGCAGCAACAGGGATGAGGCTGGTGGCTGTCCTGGCAGTGATGGCATGGGGCTATCCTTGGAGGAGCTGATAGAAAGCTCAGGCAACCAGGCGAGGAGCTCCAGAGCCAATGGAGCAGCCTTATACTCATCGTAACCCTCTCTACCAGGAAGGACATTCCAGCCAACACCATTCTCCATCTGGGAGTGTTTTAAAGGGTCAGACCTCAAGTGAAGACTGAAATGAGTTGTGCCACCCGAGGCCAGGCCTGTCCCCACCTCCTCATCTGAAGATTGATGGACTTGGGGACCAGGAGGCCACAATGTCCTTCTTTACAGACCATCCCGTTGGGTCAGCTCCATGTAACAGGCGTGTTCCCGTCCTGTCAGCAGGTCATGAGCAAAACCAACCGCAGGCCCCCTCCGCAGGGGTTAAACCAACAAACGCGGCTCCACAAAGCAGGTTTATGGCAGTGCCTTGACCCCGTTCCCACCCTCATCCCCCTCACCCTGCATCACCTCCCCCCGCCTCGAACCGCTTCGCTGCAAGCCACCCTTTTGGGTGGAAACCTCTCGTTTCTGCGCAAATGAACAGAAAACTGTTATTATTGAAGAGGAAAATCAGTTCAGCTCTTTTCGCTGGGCTTTGTTTTGTGCGGGGTTACGGGAGTTCAGCCCCTCTGCGTGGTGGCAGCCGTCCAGCTCCTCTTCTCGCTGCCCTCCAGCTCGTGGGGCTGAGCCCAGGCGATGTGAAACACAACGGGGTGTTGTCAGGGTGTCCCCAGAGGAGCTCCCACACTTCATAACTCCAGCCTGAAGTTACACACAGCACTGAGCTCGGAGGCTGAGGAGTAAGGGGAAAAACACCGCAGGAGTGTTTGAGCAGGGGAACAGTTTGTTATTAACTTCTGTGCATCCCCATGCACAGGCAAGACCTGTCCCCTCATCCCCTCTTCCTGTTCCTCCTCAACGAGGAGGAACATGCCTTCATGATGGGGTTGGTCCCCCTCTGGGACTCCCCACTGATGTGTGGGTATGAGAGGCTGCAATGGGGCTGGCAAATTGGGTTTGGACAATGCCAGCTCGGGGTGCCTCCTTGAACCCTCAGATGAAGCCCAGGACACTCAGGTCTCCTCATCGCCTGTGTCCCGATGCCAGGTACCATCCCAAAACATGATGCAGTGGAAGGGGTCTCCTGTGCCAAAGCAATGGAAAAGCATTTGGGGATCCAGGCACAAACAGCCCCAATCCCACCAGCAAATCTTTCTGCATAGCTGGAGTGTCTCCTGGACACAGCCTGTTGGTGTTGAACAGCTCCCAAAAGGTGTCAGGGAATTAATCCTGGGGTCACTCTGGGGGATGGCTGGGTAAGACCTTCTCTCTAGGGAAGAAACAGACCCAGACCCAGACCCAAAGGGACTTGCTACTCTTTGAGCCAAGTCCAGAAATCATAGAATCAGAATCAATCAGGTTGGAAAAGAGCTTTAAGATCATCAAGTCCAACCATTGCCCAGCACTACCGAGGCCACCACTAACCCAGGTCACCGAGGGCCTCGTCTACATGTTTTTGAGGAACAGAAACAAGCAGGGGAAGGGTCTTCCCTTGGGCTGGGACCTGCTGGAGCTGTGTCTGGATATTCACACTCCAGCAGCCCAGGCCCATCCTAATGCACATCTGCACAGGATGTGTGCACATGCACGAAGCAGAGGGACGGGGTGAGCTCCTTCTCCCTTCCCCACTGCAGCAGAAGGCTGAAATCTGAGAGATCATTGTCCTCTGCCCCATTCCCAGCCACCCACCTCCTCTCCAGTCACCCCTGGTGGTGTTCAGTGGGTGCAGTTTGGGTGTTCAGGTTTATAAATGAAATAGGCACCAGCCTCTTCCAGGAAGATGCTGGAGGTTGGCTCCCCAAAGCCAAAGGCAGCACGAGCTTCCCATGGCTCCTTCACCCATCCCACTCACATGCTTGTGCCTCCTCCTGCCTTACAGGATGCTCCAGATCATCGCTCAGCCTTGTGAACCAGCACATGTGGTCAACCAGCTCAGGGGATGAGATGTGTGACCCCACATAAATCCCGCACCGTGTCCCAGGCCAGGGCACCACTCACAAAGAGGGAAGGTGCCACGATTCCATCCCCACGATAAAACACACCAGGGACGAGAAGGTTTCAGAGCATTTCATTTGTAACCACAGTGCATTTTGCATTATTGTATATAAGGCAGAGAGAGGTGATACAGACATCTTCGAGCCATTTCAGTCCCCAGAACAGGGAGCCACAGGAATACTTCACCCAGGTCCTACCTCCTGGCTGGCTTTGGTGGAGAGACATAACCAAGCTATAGAAGGCCCATAGTCTGGCAAAGAGAGGGATGTGGCTGCTCAATGCCATTGGCATTGAGCTGGTGTTTCCAGCCTGCTTTTACCCACCACAGTCTGATGGAGCCTTCCTGGCCCTGCAGCCGACTGGGAGCCCAGAGGATTGCGTTGCGTTCGGACTAGCTGACCTTTGAAGGTCCCTCCCAACCCAAACTGTTCTATTCCTTATCCTTATGGAGCTGGGCCCCCTGGATCCTGTTCTCCCATCACGGATAACCCGTTTGGTTTGTCAGGGGAGAGCTGTTGGTAAGTGCTGGAGAATAAGATAGTTTCTCACTGGGAGAGGCTTGGAGAGGTAAAACACAGATGTGTTTTGGGAGGGCTGCTTGTCTCAGCTGGGGCAGAAAGTGGTTGTTGTGATAGGATGGGTGATGAGCATCCAGACATAAGCAGTGTTGTGCATGGAGCGTGGGTCACTCACCTCTTTGGGGCTCTTGGCACCGGGAGTTTGTTCCTGAAATAGGAGGGGGTCCCAGAGCAATAATGCCAGGATGGGAAACGCAGTCTGCAAACCAAAGCAAGGAAGTGGAATGATGGGCCTGATTTCTCCCTGTGGATAGGAGAGTAAGGGACGCCCGTGCTTCCCAACAGTGCTGGTCATGGTGGGATTGGTGCAAGGACCAGCCACGCCAAGGTACCAACACACACAACCTTTGTCCTTAGCTCATCAGACCCTCAGGGGGAAAGAATTTAGGGAAAGCTTTACCAAGACCTGGGAGTTGGATAGTGGTTAATAACTGGATGGGGACGAAGCATTTAACTGTGCAGGTCAAATGGAACACTCACCCTGGCGTGTGCAAGCCCGGAGCCAACTGCATCTCTCAAGCTTTTGGGATAGGGATGCTGGATCAGCCAGACCTCAGCAGCAAGGACAGGTCTCTATAGCTGCATGTTGTCCATGGCAAAGGTGCTGTCTTTAGGCATGGCCACGAGCTGCCCTGTGCAACCTGAGTGCTGCTACAGAACTGAGTAACAGGGATTTCATGCTCCATGCAGGACATCCCAATCCAGCAAAGCCATTAGGCATGTGCCTGGCTTTTCTCCAGCCATCCACTAAGCCCAGGCTTAAGTAAGTGCCTCGCTGGAGCAGGGCAGGAGCTGACATCAGCACAGCTTGTCCTGAGAAACTCTGATCCCTCAGGATCACTTTCCACTGCTACTGCTCTCACGGGTCATGCTGAGCAGCAACAGCTCCAGGGAGCAAATGAAACCAAGGGGGACCTGTCTCCAAAGACCTTAAGGAAGAAGCTGTTCCCTGTGAGGGTGCTGAGGCGCTGGCACAGGGTGCCCAGAGAAGCTGTGGCTGCCCCATCCCTGGCAGTGTTCAAGGCCAGGTTGGACACAGGGGCTTGGAGCAACCTGCTCTAGTGGAAGGTGTCCCTGCCCGGGGCAGGGGTTGGAGCTGGAGGAACTTTAAGGTCCCTTCCACCCAAACCATTCCATGATCCTACAGTTGTTGCTTTAGGGAGGCTTTGCACATCCTCAGGCTAAGCCAGTACAACACAGCACTGGTAGTACTGGCAGCGGGTTGGAACTGGATCAGGCTTAAGGTCCCTTCCAAACCAAACCATTCCATGACTCCATGATGCCAGCAGAAGTGAGGGAGCAGCTCAGAGCAGAGGGAGCAGCAGAGGAAAAACAAGCTCCAAAACCCATGAGCCAGACTGTGGGGTCCTTCACGAGCACAGAATTCAACGGGGGTTTTGATTTAGCAATTCCCACCAGCTCCTGCCCGGGTTTTGCTCCTCAGCCTTTCCCCTGAGCCCTGTATCCCGTGGTGTTTGCTCTCGCTTTGGAAAGGCAACGTGGCAGCCCAGGCTTCCGGGCTGTGCAGCACATCTTGTCCTCAGTGGACTTCACACACCCACAAACCAGGTAATACACATTGCACAGGGAAGGAAACAGGCTGCAAGGAGAAGTGTGCTCACAAGCTGAGAGGGTTTGGCTTGCACGTGGTGCTCACACCAGCAGCCCATCACTCCTCCTCCAAGGTCTGCAACGCGTCTCCATGCTCTCAGACTGCGTGTGAAAAGGTCCTTTTGTCCCCCCCCCCCTTCAGTTCTGCTGCACCAAAAACAATCCCAGAGAGACAGACAAGGAACAAAGTAAGAAGTGTTTGAGAGTAGATGTGGTTGGGATGAGCTTCCGAGGCGGGTGCTGGAGGTGGGATTCCTCGTGCTGCATCAGCGTCAGTTGGCTCTTCATTTGGGCAGCAGCTTAGGGCCTGAGTGAAGCTGTTCCTTCTCCATCTCCACCTGCAGATGGGATCCAGTGCAGAGCCACGGAGTCCTTCCAAACCCCCAGGCAGGCACTGGCCCTTCCAGGCGTTTCTCAGCAGAGCTTCAGTTGAAAGGCTTCACCAGTTTCATAGCAGCATAGTTCTGCAGGGAGGGAAGAACAAGGGAGACAGGAGCTGATTTGCAGCAGGCACAGCAGGGTGGCTGTGGAGGTGAAACCATCTTCGGGGGCACAGAAGTGCAGATGGAGTGGCAGGACTGATGCTAAGGTCCCAGCCCAGAGACAAGTAAAAGTGCATTCCTATGAGTGAGGGTGGTAAAAAGCCTAAGACACAGGAGGGAAACAGGTCTTGCCTGCTCCTCATACAGGCTACCGATCACAAGCCCCAAGCAGAGAGCACCAGGAGTCACTCCTGGGCTGTGTTTGCTCCTTCCACCAGCTTTGAAGATAAATTCTCATCTCTTCACCCCCTCTTAAGAAATGTGGCACCTCCCCACCAGCTCCATCCCACTGCCCTCATGCTTTTCTTGCAGGTGAGGAGACAACATCTCTGCTCCTGGTGCCCCTTCACCTCTTTGTGCTGTTCCCCCCAAACCCTGAGGCTCTGTTCTCTACCCCAGCCTGACCTCGTATCCTTATTGGTCCTTCTCCCCATGATCCCTCCAAAATGGGTAACCCCATAGAATGGAATCATAGAATCCCAGACCGGTCTGGGTTGGAAGGGACCTTAAAGCTCCTCCAGCTCCAACCCCTGCCCCGGGCAGGGACACCTTCCACTAGAGCAGGTTGCTCCAAGCCCCTGTGTCCAACCTGGCCTTGAACACTGCCAGGGATGGGGCAGCCACAGCTCCTCTGGGCACCCTGTGCCAGCGCCTCAGCACCCTCACAGGGAAGAGCTTCTGCCCAAGATCTCAGCTCAGTCTCCCCTCTGGCAGGTTCAAGCCATTCCCCTTGTCCTGTCCCTACATCCCTTGTCCAAAGCCCCTCTCCAGGTTCCCTGGAGCCCCTTTAGGCCCTGGAGCTGCTCTAAGGTGTCCCCTTGAGGAGCCTTCTCTTCTCCAGCTGCCCCAGCCCAGCTCTCTCAGCCTGTCGTCTCTCTCATGCTCTCTGCCTGTTGGGTTGGACCCTTTGGAAACAGGTCCCGTGCATCCACCCATCACACCATGCCCTGATGTTTTCTGGAGAGTGCTGCTTTCCACGAGCCAAAACCTGCACCCAGGATCATACCAGCTGGGTCAGAACATCAAGAGGATTGTTCTCAAGCCCTGCCCCATCCTGGTTTAGTATAGACCTAGCCTGCAGGTCCATGGACTATCTCCAAAGCATCTGCCAAAGGCAACGAAGAACAGTAAACCTATTGTTGAACCTTTGTTCTCTGCCTTGTCTGCATCCCTCAATGCCTCAAGCACCTCCCTCAGCATCAGCATTTGGTGTGGGGTTTGCTCCTCAGAGCAGACACCCCAGGCAAGACCTTCCTGTGCCTGTGTGCTGGGATCTACTGTCCCTGTTAGTGCACAGTGAAGTATGGGGCTCATGGCAAATGAGGTGTCACAGCATTTTAGCCTATGGTATGTGCAATTCCTTCCTTGAGAGAAGATGACAGCACTGGGAAAAGCATAAGCTGTGTAAACTCTGCTTATCAAGACCACAATGAAATACAAAGACTCCTGCTTAGGTCATTTGGAAAGAGCTCTATTTAAAGTAGCTCCAATTCAAAGACCCACAACCACATACCAGGCAGTTTGGAAGTCCCTCCTCAGCATATTGAGTCTAATTGGTACAGGATGTTCTATCACCCTGCCACTTTAAAGCAAAGCAAGTTTGGAAACAGCTCGTAGTGCCTGTTACCCACAAGACTGTTGGAGGAATGGGGGAAATAGAAGGGGAAAAGCCCTAAAAACACAACAAAAGTCAAGTCTAACCAATGGCATCTTGATAAATTAAAACGTGTAGCAAACGAGGAGGCAGTTTGCCAATGAGGATTTCTAATAACACCATAAATCAAGCAAGCAGCGTCAGGGCACTGTACCAGAAGGCATTAGAAAGGCCTCCAGTGACATATAACCTTCAAATTCATTATCCATCTATTTGTGTCTCAGAGCCTATCGTCCAAACCACTCCTTGTTGGATGCTTTGACTGGGGGTAGAACGGAGGGTAGCAAGTTGTGTGTCCAGCTCAGGCTCTGTACTAACAGAGTGCTGAAAGCCAAGCAGGATTATCCATCAGCACAGGGAGGGGGCTGTAATTGGAATTGATGGCAATGGAAACAAGGCTGGGCTTGCAGAGCACAAGCAGAGCTTTAGAAGGTGGTAAACATCTGCATGGTGCTGCAGATCAGAGCTGGCTCCAGCTGAAGGAGTAGTACATGCTCCTGTGGTGGCAGCCACAACGTCTTCACAATAAGCACTGCTCTGGGGACACGACTTTGCTGCCGTGTTCCCTGCGTGTTACAGAGGCAAAAACTGCTTCAGACTCAAACAGGGGAGATTTAGGTTGGATCTTAGGCAGCAGCTCTTCCCTGTGAGGGTGCTGAGGCGCTGGCACAGGGTGCCCAGAGAAGCTGTGGCTGCCCCATCCCTGGCAGTGTTCAAGGGCAGGTTGGACACAGGGGCTTGGAGCAACCTGCTCTAGTGGAAGGTGTCCCTGCCCGGGGCAGGGGTTGGAGCTGGAGGAGCTTTAAGGTCCCTCCCAACACAAACTGTGACTCTATGATTCTAAACCCATGAGTTTTACAACCTTTTCTTCTGCCCTTCCACCCAACCATCCCCCCAGCAGAAGGCAAAGCTCTTCTCAGCTATGGCAACGTTGGATGAAAAGTGCATCAAAGCCACTGGCCCTTCCCAAAAAGCCCCACAATGAGCACTGCTGAACAGGAGCACGGAGTAGAACTGGACAGTATCTCATAGGGGGACATTCAATCTCCACACATCATGCCTCGAGCAATGATGAATTAACCACAACCTTCAGCACATTGTTCCAATGGTTCATTAACCTTCATCTCCCAAATTAGCATCCTATTTCCACTGGAAGAGTTCCCCTCACTTCAGCATCCAGCTACTGGCGCTCATTAGACATTCCTCTGTTGTTTAAGGAGTGTTCTGATGTCAAGTTAAATCTAAGGATAAGGAAATCATACAGGAAATATCCAGGGATCACTGTTCCCAGAGCCCCAGCTTGTATAGACCATAATGACAACCACTCTGCAAGGCAAACCAGGAGTAACCTGGCACTAAGACTGGGTGGAAGAGCCCAAGTGAAAACCTGAAGAACCTCAGAATACCAGATTTTCAACACTTTTTCCCATTTTTGTAAAACTAGACAGGTAGTTGTTATGGAAATTCACAATACCATGCAGTTTTCCACCCAGCCCAAAGGTTTTCCACTTGGAAATGGCCTCTCACCAACTCAAAGGACTTGCTCTGTAAACAGCTGTGCTAATAATGACTGATTTCTTATGGACTTGTGCCTAAGTTTCCCATACTGCTGTACTCCCAGCTCCCCAGGGATCCTGAGCACGTCCTCTTCATCCCAAAGCACTTCCAGACCCTTCCCCACTCCTGCAGGTCTCCCCCTGCTCCCTCCAGGGACCCCAGATCCCACCAATGCAGCCAATGCACATTCCCTGCTGGTTGGTCAAAGCTCTCCTGGGAAAGAGGCTTTGAAGAGGAGCAGAGATGAGGAATGGGAAGGTCTTTACTCCAGCCCATGATCCATCACATGTACTCTGTGTCCTGAGGACAGCAGAAGCACAAAGGCACCACATCTTGAGAGGTTTCCGATTCCATGTAAAGGCTATTTTGGGAATATTCTGGAATACAGCCTTTAGAAAACACTTCCCTGGAGTGTAAAGCGTCTCTTGGTGGGTAATTGAATAAGACCAAGACATCAGCTTCATCATTCACTGAAAAGCTGGAGCTTCTCGGGGGAATAGGTAGTTTTGGGAACCACAGAAGCCCTTTGCCATTCCGGGTGGAAGCACACAGCTTTCAAATGGGACATTTGCTCTTACTCTCTGACCACAAAGCTGGGTCTGTGGTTGGAAGCTTTCAGCACTGTATGGGGAATAGGAATGAATAATAACAAAATCCCATTTTTATACCAAAAGCCAAGGAAAATGACCTGGGTTTGTGTTCAGGGGAGATTCCTGTCTGCCTGGGATGGAGGTGACCTATCCAGGGATGGCTTAGCTCATGGTGCCCTCAGGCAGAGTCCAAACAGGACAAGATTTGGAGCCAAATTTGGATCAGAATGGTCCCTGGTGGAGCCTGGAGGCAGGCAGGGATTTGATCTGCAGCAGGGATTTGATCTGCAGCAGGGATTTGATCTGCAAGGATCTGCAAGCAGGTCCTTGGCTTCCATGACTGGAAGGACCCTGGAGGTCCTAGTGAAGGTCCCAACAAGCAGAAAGCTGTGGAAGAGCTCTACATGCAAGGCCTCGGCAAAAAGGGCAAGAGGAGCAGGAAGCAGGAGAATAGTAACTTCACCTCTGCATGTGCCCCTTAGCATCACTGTACCCCTGTTCCTTCCCTCTGCCCGCTCACACTGATGGCACACATGCCCTAACAGGATTCCCATGAGGTTTGCCTCCCACTACCCACCCCTTTGCCAGGATGAGAGGGGCAGGACACACACAGAACCCTCTACCTGCAGTGTGGGACCCCAAAACTGTAGAGTGGCAGGATTCACATATAAAAGCAGAAAGGTCCTTACTTTAAATAGGTTCTGGTGGTGCTCCTGCCACATGGATCAGAACAGAAGTGAGGAGGGTTTGGTTTTCCATGCCTTTAATCAGGGATGTGATGGTGAGCCCTGCCAAAGGTC
The DNA here is from genome assembly GCF_000696875.1 of Nestor notabilis. NCBI lineage: Eukaryota > Metazoa > Chordata > Aves > Psittaciformes > Psittacidae > Nestor > Nestor notabilis. The sequence goes on from NW_009912199.1 coordinate 408,443, forward strand.
AGGATGCCAGAGGCATCCTTCATAGCAAAGCATCACCAGCGCAACAGCCAAACTTAGTGCCTGATGGAACGGGAAAGGAACTAAATCTCCAAGTAGATGCAGAACCAGAGACCTCAAAAATCTAGGGGAAGCTGGCCAAAAAGATATAAACCCAGGGAAATTCCATGAGACACGGCCTGACTTTGCCAAAACACAACTAAAACCTGACCCGACCAAACCGAAACTGAATACAACAACCTGGAGCTGGAAAGAGGGACCCATCCCAAGCGATAATGAGTGTAAATCAGGATTTAGAGTTCACAACGTTTTCTCCTCTCACTGTTGGTTTTACATGATCCCACTGGAATGGCTGCAAAGCCACTTGCATCTGCAGGGAAACACTGAGTTCTAGGTTGAGAAGGTTTGGTTTCTGCCACTTGCCATGGAGGGAGTCTCCAGGAATGGCTCCAAGCACAGGGCACGCACAATTATTTCCTCCAGAAATCCTTCCTGCAGCAGAAGTATCCAGCTTTTCCCATGGATACAAGCGTACAGAGGTGGGGAAAGCCTTGATCTAATCCCAACCCCTATTTTCTCAATGGGAACAACAGCACATGCACAACTTCAGATCATCTGAAAGTGATTATGATGGTGAGGAGAAATTCCACACCTCGCTCTTTGCTTGCACGTTGCAAGCACACGAAGGCATCTGCAAGAGGCAGCCACGTTCTCTCACATGAAGTTAAAATTACCCCAAAGAGTTCTGTTAGAGAGATATATATAACAAAAAAATCCTATACAAGGAGCAGAATTTGTGAAGTGCTGGAAGGAGAGAAACGGGTCGTTTTTCTTATCAGTCTGAGAGGAGGGGAAATGGCATCCAAGAGCCAGCATGAGTTATTCCAGTGCTGTAGAAACAGGGGAGGATACAAACCCCCATCCGTGGCCAGACTGGAAGGCAAAGGGCTCTGCTATTTATTTATTTAGGTTTGCATGTTCCAGCAAGGCAAGAAAAAGCCACTTTAGTGATGAATGAGGTGAAAACCCTTCCCCTCATTTCAGACATTACATTGGTGTAACGTGCTCCAAGCCTTGATAGCGAGAGACGGGGCTGCCCCAACACCTACAGACTCTCTGCATCTTTGAGCTCCTACAGACCAATGTGGGTTTTGCCACTGCTCAACCCAGTAAAATGCTCAGTTTCATTCCTAATACATAATAATAGCAATAAAACCTAATAATGCCAATACCTAAATGGGCTCCAGGAAACCTGGAGAGGGGCTTTAGACAAGAGATGGAGGGACAGGACAAGGGGAATGGCTTGAACCTGCCAGAGGGGAGATTGAGATGAGCTCTTGGGCAGAAGCTCTTCCCTGGGAGGGTGCTGAGGTGCTGGCACAGGGTGCCCAGAGAAGCTGTGGCTGCCCCATCCCTGGCAGTGTTCAAGGGCAGGTTGCACACAGGGGCTTGGAGCAACCTGCTCTAGTGGAAGGTGTCCCTGCCCGGGGCAGGGGGTTG
>NW_009912199.1:409959-415913 GCF_000696875.1 Nestor notabilis
AAACCAGTCTGGGATTCTGGGATTCTAATTAGGAATTAGGTTCATTCCTAATTAGGCTGCATGTTTGTCAGGGATTTTCGGCACCATTTCCAGCATCAGCTGCTGGAACCTCTTTGAAGACCATCAATTAAACCTCAGCATCATTACGCATGAATCGAAACATGGGCACAAAGAGGTGAGCACCTCACAGTGAGTCTGCAGCAGAGCCCAGAAACACAAACTCTTTGACCCTCCATGGTTGACCACATGGTCCCTCAGGGACCACCGTGGCACTTCGCAGCCACCTGCACTGGGACCATCTCTGTCACCACAGAGCCAACCTCGTTCTTCTCCCACACCCGTCTTACCGGGAAGGCGTAGATGAAGATTCCCAGGAAGAGCAGCAAGATGAAGAGCACAATGGCCAGGATAACCACCCACTTGTACCGCCGCCACAGGATGTACTTCAGGGTCTTGTATGGGGAGGTGAACCAGAGGAAGGAGGTTTCCGGGCGCCTGGAGCCAAACAAAGTTGAGGTCACTTCTGAGTTTCACAGTATTTTCATCCTCCTGGATCCCCAACTCCAGGAGCATGACCTGCTGTAATGGGCTGGCTGCTCACCCCAGAAACCCCATCCAAGGCCAGGTTGGACACAGGGGCTTGGAGCAACCTGCTCTAGTGGAAGGTGTCCCTGCCCGGGGCAGGGGGTTGGAGCTGGAGGAGATTTAAGCTCCCCTTTAACCCAACCATTCTGACGCTTCTGGGTAGACTATGCCAAATGCCTTCCTTGGGGGTGCAGACCAGCCTCCCAGCCACCCTGGATTGTCTCGGTTCATGCAGTCCAAGCATCAGCAGTTCAGCAATGGAGCCTGCACAGGAGCAAACCCACTGCAGACCCCAGGCTGGGAACCCAGAGTTTCAATTGCTCCTTGAGAACTCTGTGCCTCAGTGGTTACTTTTCCATTCAAGATGCTCTTACTTGGGGTCCTCCAGCTTGGGGTTCATATTTGGCTCATCCCGACCCATCCCAGCCGGCCGCTCCTCGTGCTCTTGCTCGGCCACAATTTCCAAAGTCATTTCCAATTTGCCCTGTGTGGATTAAACAAAATCCAAACTTAGAAACAAAACCAACCCAAAAGAAAAGGGTGACGTGAGAAATGAACCTATGATACAAAACACTCATTGGAGAAAGACAAACTACCCTGAGCATAACCCAACCACTACCAATAAGGACCATGAGGAACCCAGCAAAGCAGGTTTCATACAGATCTCTCATTGCCCACTACAACGTTCTCAGATACTTCAGGACATCTCAAATGTCACCAACACCCAAGTTCAGGCAACCAAGTCCAAGGTCTTATGTTGAATGACTTAACTCACTGCCTGGACTCCCTTACCTGCATTGAACAGTTGCCAAAGACTTGAATGGGAGCCCATATACTTGCACTAGATCAGTTTGCCAGCTGGAACCTTTCCATGGTACTTGTCACAACACAACGTCATTAATAGATGAGATACAGAGTCGAATTAGGTGGCATGTTCCAAAAACCACAGCAAAAAACCTACAGAAGAAATCATTTCTTCCGAGCATTTGGATGGTGCTGGACAAGTCCTGGAGAACATCCAAGTGCAAAAGCTGGTCCAGCCTGTGAAAGGTGCAGCCCAGCACTGTATTTCTTGTCCTGGCCATGACATCCTGCATGTGCCTGGCCTGGGCACGTACCTCCTCAATGCTTTGAGTGAGTCTCCCCAAGAGAACATGTCAAGAGTCCATCTTACCGCCAGGATCTTCTTCTGATCCTGCTCAGCAACACAGGGCCACCATCCCTTGACTGTTTTCTGCTCAAAGAGTGACACAAAGTGGCTTAAAGACCAGGTGTCATCTACTAGCTCCAAGGAGCACTTCTCAGCAGTCTTGGCAGGTTTGGGCATCCTGTTGAGATCCATCTGAATGGAGCCTGCAAGGAGGAACATAGCAGGTAGACATTCCTGTGCAGTAAGTCCTTATAATGTGGATTCATTCCCAAAAGAAATATTCCCTGTGGCACCCTCCTGACCTCAGGGAGCTTGGGCAGACCCCCACAGAGCAAGGGGGAGAGAAGGCTTAAGTGTAGCCATATTTCCAAGCATAGGGCCAGTTTTAGCCAGTGGCTCTTCCTAGGAATTCAGCACTTGGGATCACCAAGCCAAGTTGAGCTTGATCAGCTGGAGAAGAGAAGGCTCCTGAAGGGGACACCTTAGAGCAACTCCAGTGCCTAAAGGGGCTCCAGGAAACCTGGAGAGGGGCTTGGGACAAGGGCCTGTAGGGACAGGACAAGGGGAATAGCTTGAACCTGCCAGAGGGGAGATTGAAATGAGCTCTTGGGCAGAAGCTCTTCCCTGTGAGGGTGCTGAGGCGCTGGCACAGGGTGCCCAGAGAAGCTGTGGCTGCCCCATCCCTGGCAGTGTTCAAGGGCAGGTTGGACACAGGGGCTTGGAGCAACCTGCTCTAGTGGAAGGTGTCCCTGCCCGGGGCAGGGGCTGGAGCTGGAGGAGCTTTAAGTTCTTTGACAACCCAAACCATTCCATGATTCTATGTGCAGAGCCACCTTGGAGAGGTTATTTTGACACAGCCTCAGTAATTCATCAAGGACAGGATCTGAAAGGATCTTGATCACTTCCTTTCTCTGTGATGTTTGATGTTTGAAGGTTTTTTAATGGCAAAAAGACAGGTAGAACAAGATCCAACCAAAACCCACTCATAATGCTGGAGCCTGCAGCTTCTGCACAGACAATGTGCTGCATGGCTCTGCTGTCCTTGCTATTAGAAGGGTTTGGTTTATTCTCTTCTTGACCTAAACCTCGATGTCTGAGCATGATTACCAGCACTGAAAGAGGCGAGCACTGGACTGAGTTGTGCTCATGTCAGGTGAGAATCAGGTCAATGATCCTCAAATCAGGTCAGTGGCCTCAGCTCAAATACATGCAGCTCTGATGAGCACCTTTCAACAAGGACTCAAACAAGCCACAGAGAATGAGGGTGTTGGTGGAAGGTGATGGCTCGGTTGGATTCAGTGATGCTCTCAGTATTATGTCAGCCCAGGAACAAGCTGCTGCAGGGCAAGATCTGCCTAATACAAACCACTTATCATCAGCCAAGATTCATCCTGATACTGAATCCTGTTCAGTGGCTTAAACTGGTCTTGTTAAACTTCCTTCATATCCTGAGAGGACTCCATAATTTTTTCCCTCCTGTCTGCATCAATGGGGTTGAAGCCAAAAACATTCCCAACTTACCCAAATAGTCATCAAAAGAGAACTTGTCATTGTCCCAGATCTGGAGGATAAGCTGTGGCGGGATCTTGTTTTCTGTCTTGTCCAAGCTCCAGAAGTGCTCCTAAAATCACACCAGAGAAGAAAATAAGGAAGAATAAAAGGCTCGTTAGTAAAAGCAGGCAGAGCCTGGCTACTCCCATCCCACAGCAGTGGAAGACCTGTAGGATAATGCTGTTGTGTGTCCTGCTCCAGTTCTGCAGGGCCAAAACCACAGAGGGACAAAACTGCCTCTGGCCAGTTCTTGGCCAAGGCTGCTCAGTGGAAAACTCAAGATGCTTCTGGAGGTGAGTTGGTATCAGTTTGTGCCTTAATTTAGGGACAATACTTGGGCAAACAGGCACCATGAGCTTGCAAACAGGAGGTTTTGGAGTGAGAGCATCATATTCACATGACTTATATGAGGGTGACTCTTCAAGGTGGAGAGAGCAACGAGTGCTGAGTGATAACACTGCCAACTTCACCTTCCTCTGGAAACTGTAGGAATAATACTTAAACTAGCACTTGTGGCAGGCAATTCAAACGCATCCCTTCCCTTCCTGCCCAGCTCTCACCCCAGCTCTGCCAGCCAGAGCCCTGCACAAGTCCGGATCCCCCTCTGCTCTGCTCTGCTCTGCTGCCAGGTCTATCACAAGCGGTTTGTGTGCAGTTGGTCAACTCTGGCCCAGCAAACACCTCTACTACTTACAGTATCTGTAGCTTCAAGTTTACTTACTAAACCTGAAAGTGTAATGAAAGAGAACAGTGTGTTCAAGGCCAGGTTGGACACAGGGGCTTGGAGCAACCTGCTCTAGTGGAAGGTGCCCCTGCCCGGGGCAGGGGTTGGAGCTGGAGGAGCTTTAAGGTCCCTTCCAACACAAACCATTCCATGGTTCTATGATCCCTCAGCACTCAAATGACTTTGTTCATCTTTTCTGCACATCCCCCAGGTTTTTATTCTCAGGACAAGTGAATGCCAGAGCTGGACATGATGCCCAGTAAATCTGCTGCTAGTATTACCCTGGGTGCTGCCAAGCTCCACATGCTTGTCATCTTTACTACTACATCCAAGTTCTAGAAAGGAGAGATTCAGAGTACCAGCAAGCCATGACTTTGGTCCAAGCAATGGGGCAGTGGCACTGTGACACCTGATTTCAGTCCTTACCATGCGAGATCTGCCACTGTCTGTACACCCTGCTCATTTCTGTTACATGGGTAATTGTTTGTCTATAGACCTCTGCAGAGGTGCTGTGACAACCCATGGAAAGGTTTTGGAGCAGCCCCAGAAGCTTATTGGCAAAGCACCTGGAATGAGAATGACACCATGAGCATCCCCTCTGATTATCATCATTGACCCAGCCCTTGTGCAGTGCAGGAGCTATCACCCATCCATTCTTCAACCCAGCCACAGTACTAAAGAATTATTATTATTATTTATTATTATTGTTATCTGCTTGTGAGGCAGCATCCATGTGGGAACTCAGCAATAGGATGAGGCAGCAATTTCTGCTCCCTGGAGAGAAGATGATTTACAAAACACCCATGTGAAGTCTGCAACTGCAGTAGCCTGGTTACTACAGCGAGTGGGTGAAGAGCAAAGCAGATGCTCTGCCTTCTGGATGGTCAGAACAACATTCCACAGGAAGCCAGCCAGGGGGGATTAGAAGTTAAATGTAGATTTAAATCAGACTTAGTCTAACAAGGAGGGTTGAAATCCCGCCCCTGTGGTCACATCACTGCAGTCTCGGGTGGATTTGTAGCCATGCCACAACGTTTGCAGTTTATGTGGTTGTAGGCAGTGATATTTCCCACCAGGACCTAACACCACTCTGGGGATGCCACAAGATGCCTGAGAGTTAGAGCTAAGAAGAGCGAGGACAGGAGGAGGGAGGCAGAGACACACACAAAGCCAATGTCTTGTTATTCCTGGCTCCAGCCACGGCTTGCAAAGAGGAGGCAGAGGCACGACCGGTGCCTCCTGACACAGCTCAGAGGTGGCTCCTGCCACATGGCACCATCATAAACGGAGCAGGTTTCATTAAACCCAGGGAATTCAGCATTATCCATCACACATTCGGAGCTCCATAAATCCACTGCGGTGGCTGCAGGACCCTGATTCATTCTATCGTGCTATGGTCAATAAAAAAAGGGGGGAAAAGACTATGTCACGCTGCACAAGAACATAACTATCCAAGTGAGGAGGCTGTGGGCTTAAGGCCCATGGAGACTGGGTTCACTTGAAGACATCACTCTGGATGGTTGTGTTTCAATTCACGCCCAGTCCCTGCCCTGCTCCGGAACATCCTGCCAGTATTTTTGCAACAGAGCATTTTATTTATGCATTTTAGATATTTTATAAGCTAGAGAAAGAAAATCAAGTCAATGGAAACTTCCACCTCTCCCCCTCTGCTCGTTGCAGTGTATTAGAGTGTGTGTTTATGCAAAGGGGGGATGATTTCCCAGATAATAAGTCATTCTAAATTAAAAGTGTTAAAAGGAAAAAGAGGTTACGGTGATTCTGCCCTTTTCCACGTGTTGGCTGGGCCCTGCACTGCAGAAGGGTTGTTAGATATCCAGAGGAGAAAGCCCCCGGAACCATGTGCCATGCCTAAAGAAGCAGCTGCTTGGATGGCTCACCATGGGTTAGCATTGAAGCCCAGCCTGGTTTGGGTTGAAGGGACCT
>NW_009912200.1:0-28308 GCF_000696875.1 Nestor notabilis
AAAATCAACTTTACAAGCAGCTTTTGGGAACCTGAAGCTTTAAAAAAAAAAAAGAAAAAATTCAAACTCATTGCATTTCAATTTGAAAATGCTGTTTTAAGTGTAACCAACCTACAGAAATTACCTTGAACAAATCTGACACAGTGACTGAAGAGAAACTGCAGGCATGTAGCTCAAGGCAGCATTGTAACAGAGCAGAAGGAAAGTCAGCACTTCAAACCTGGAATTTACAAGAAACATTAAAATTACATTATCAATTTTATTTTTGGAAAGAAAACAAGTTTACACACAAATTTGCAGGAGCTATTTGAACAGATCTGGTATTTTGTTTCAATAAAATTGACAATGGAGTAGTTTGGTTCTGTAGGTTTTTCTTCTTCATGTAGTAATATGCACTCCTAGTCTTTCTACATCTATATTTACATGTCTTTAAAAACAAAAACCCACCACAAGACACAGCATATACCTATCCACCTTCAATCTTTAACAATATTAAAAATTGTAAGAAATCAAGATTCATAAGTGATTCTCAAGCAAAATCCTATTATACAGTTTCACCTGTTCTGTGCTGTTAACATCTCTCTCTGAGGATGAGGTCCACTGTATACAACCCTGGACAAACCATGCTGCGATAAAGCTCCTTCAGTGAGAGCCATGGAGCCAATGCTGGAAGGCTAGAGGAAAAAAAGGTCATTCAAAACATGTCTGCCTGATGTCATGCTACAATGCAAATGAAAATAGACAACAATCAGCAGCATCATATTTATACATGAATTTTCAACAGGCTTAAAGTTATCTGTCTGCTTAGCTGTCTCAGATTTGAGAAGTTATTCTATACCAGATACGGTATATGGCTTCAGAATACCAAAAAAAAACCCACAGTTGGTACACAGATGTTATGGAGTTGTGACTATTAAGTCATGAAGAGGCTTCAGAGACCAGTTAGTAGTTCTCAGAAGACTGAGAAATATGTTCCTATGTCATCATGCAACGCATTAAAACTACTTTTCACTTTTATTCTTAACAAATAGGCCCCCAAAGCATACTGCTTTCTCGATCAGTAACAACTTTATGTTGTAAATATCACTTACTTCATGATAGACTGAAGGTTTGGACAAAGATGGAATTGTGAAACTCAGCACTTTGCTATGTCCCTCTTTGTCAACTATCTCCTGAAAAAGACAGAAGATACCAATGGTTACACCATACTACAGAAACCAGACATTCCAAATGCTGGGTGGGGGTAAATGGACAAAGAAAGGCAGCAAATTATCATAGGGACAGACAGGGATACTACAACAATCTGAACTACAAGCTAACAATTATCTCTGGATTTGCTTTCTATCACAATGCATTTGCTTTGTTTCTGAAAACTATATAAATGATTTAGCAAAGGGCATACACATTTTCATACACAGGCCACCTTAAAAACACTAACTGGAAATCTCAGTATGTTTAAAGTGTTGTCTTTTTTTAATTATACACTATTTGCTAATTGCGAAGGTTAACGCTCAGTAATTCTGTTCTGAAAACTATTTACCCATCAAGTAATGACTCAAACTAATTTGTTCCGGAAATACAGTTCTGGAATGACTGCAGCTGCATATAGTATGATAGCAGCAGACATCACAGTATATGCAAAAGCCCAAGTTTGATAATGCCATACTCTTAGAGTTAAAACAAGCATGGATACAAAGCTTCAAAGAAGCTACTGTTCTGCAAGATACCACCATAGCAGTATGTTGGCAGACTTCTCACTCCTGTGAAATTGGCAGAAGATTAATGGTTAAGGCAAAAAGAAACATGTGCCTCCGTATGACAGAAGAGCACTGAAGTACTTCAAATAAATAAACTTCAGAAGCTGCAAAGCAGACTTGAACAATAACCAACACCACACACATAAGAACTCTTCCCCTCCCTCCCACCCCCCCTAAATTTCAGCACCAGATTTCATTTATCCAAAGGTAGAGATCACAGAGAGGAGCTTTAGCGTCTCCTAACGCTCCTGCCTTTGGAAGGCTGAAGGACTAACTTCACATAGTAATTATTAAAACTCACATCTTCAAGTCGAATATGAAGCAGTAAAGGAAGGCTAAGATAGATCAAAAAGGCATACAGAGTATTCTGTCTGAAGAGTTATACAGGTCCTCTACTCCACAAAAACCACCGATAATTTTATCTTCATTATTGCTTCTGCATCAACAATGAAAACAGTTTCCTCAGTTTATGGGAGGAGAAGGCAAGAGAAACTGGCTACATCCGAACTTTTAAAATCTAAAAATATCAGTATTTTGACTCCTCGTTCTAATCAGATTTGTAATGAAGTTTCAGGAGTGCATTTCAAGATCTGAAGCGTACTAGAAAAAAAACTGATACCTACAGCCAAGGAAAGCCAAAAATATCAGCTGCATGCACTATCACTGTATGTCTCCAAGCTGAAGGTAGAATAAACCAGTTGATTGTCTCAAGGTTCAACCACAATAATTCCATACCCCTGATGATGTAGCCAATTCAGAATTATTCTGAGCAATACTGAATTTTTCAATTTCCTTCAGTAAGAAACTGCAGGACTCTGCTGAGCATTTAATTCCCTGACATTCCAAGAGACTATACATTTACAGAAGAATTACTGTTTTTATTAGGCTATGTCTTTCCTCTTGCCTTTAAAACCAAAGTAGCTGGTTAAAGAGCATATAAGTATCTAAGCAGGTCACTCAGTACCTTTTCAACCTTGTATTCTGAAGAACAGCACCATCATGGTTGTTTAAGCTACAAATTTTATACAACATCAGCAGAGCAGAAGTCAGCATCAGTAACAAAGCATTACTTTAGCATAAGCATTCATTATTTCTTAAAGCACACAAGGTGGGGAGAGTGTTTCCAAAGATCAGGTCTATTGACAGCTTTGTGCAGAATCTTGCTGTAAAATTCTTAGGATCCCAAGCAGCTGGAGATGGATGGCTATGTTAGTAACTGAGGAAGAAACTCTTCATAGCTAAGAGAAGACGGTACTGGAGTGATTTCAAGCTAAATTGTAAACGTAATCTCTTCTAGGAGAAAGAACAGTGATTGCAGCCACATCCATCAACTGTTGTAGATTATTTCATCATGGAAATAAAGAAGTGAATTGACTTAAGGTGTAAGATACACCAAATGTTTTCCAGGAATATTCTTCTCAGATACAACTAAGCACACAGAAAACACATGAAGCCTGCACTGAGTTGAATATAAGGGCTCAGTTCTTTATCTGGGTAAAAAAAAAAAAAAAAAAAAAAAAGAAAAACTGTTTTCACTTGCTTGGTAAAGACACTTGAGATTATTTTTAAAAGAACGGAAGCTGCCTTCTCCAGATTTTCAGAATGAGAAGACCTGAAGTTCATCACTCTTTCACTTCCCAAAAAGCCTTCCTACAACATCCAGAACACATGAACTACACTGAAGAGAATCCCAACGGACATAACACTAAGCTTTTTATAATAGACATAAAAAGACAAAATGCATAATCAAAATATGGTACTCTTCAAGGTCCCTTCAAAGCAGTAATTTAGTAACAAACCGTATCTTTTCACATAAAACATGGGAAAAAAAATTGTCGAGGTTATTCCAAAATTAAAGACGACATTTAATTTCTCAAAGCTAAGCAATCTGTTCAGCAGTCAAGTGCTCAGAATTTGTGATTCTGTGTGTGTTTTCTAGTCAAGATAGTCAAAATACCCCAGAAAATATGGGCAACCACTTCAAAAGTAGCACCTCTAAAGGCTTTCAAGCAGAATGTAAGTTTAATCACCATACCGAGAATTAATAAGGAAATTAAGACTCCTTTGCCTCTTTCAGCCATTAGTACATTAACACTTTCCAGGAACCACAAAAAGAGCAGATAAAATATCCACCAAAATAAAAGAACAAAGGTTCATGTTGCAGATTTGTGACATGGATACCAATTTGAAGAGTCAAAACTAAGATACTCAACACTTCAACTCTGAAATGAAATTGTTCATTATTCACCAGTAAAATACTCTCCAGTACCCCCAAAAGTACACTAATATTTTTAGGCCTTAATAATTACATGCAAATACAAACCAAGTTATAAACTCCTAGGAGAAGAGCTTCTATGCAGCCACTGCTCTGCAAATCCCTGCTGGCTGAGACAGCAAGATAACACCACATCAATTCTGGCAGGAACTGCAGCGTGAATCGTAGCAATTGTTCTTCACCACTGCGATAGAACTCAAAGAGCTGATGGCAAACTGGCTCCAGAAGCTGAAACACAAATGACAATTGTGAATGAATAAAACATTACGAGAAACTGCAACTTTGGATCGATTCTTTGGACAAAACTATAAACTGATGTTACACTTCAGCTACTACAGAGTGACTGATGCAATAACTGCTCAAGTCACTTTACACACTTTTCATCTTTTATAACATACTTTCAGGTGATAAAAGTAAAGCCTTCCCTCCCATGTGAAGAATGAACTCCAGTGGATCCTTTCTTTCATTTTTGGCTCACCTCCTCCAGCCTCAAAGGTATAAACAGAGGATACTGCTTATCACTACACCTCATACCATGCCCTCAGTATCTCTGATATACAGGAAAAGTACTTGAACAGTTCTTGCTATTCTAGAGCTCCAACAATGTACATGCAAATTGCCAGAAGCTTTTACCCACCAAATGAGAAGAGCTGCATAGCTCTCAAAGTATTACAATAACTTAGTACAGAGTAGAACTAGATCACTTTTCCACTCTCTTAAAATCTTCCGGAAACTTAAGTGTATTGACAGGTTTGAGGCAGAAATGGGAAGCCCCAGGAGTAATTTTACAACCAAATTTGTTAAGTTGTTATAAATGGAAATAATATATTGAACTGGAAATAACAGACTGAGCTAGAACAAGTTAAAAAATAAAGAAGACTAAAAACCAAGCAACTAGCCAGCACTGTTTCTGGATTTAATGCACATTCTTGTGCTAACACCTATCTCCACCTAATGACAAAACACAGTGTTAACCATCTTGTGCCAACGTATGGAAGCTGTATTTTTATGTTGGCACCTAGATAGGAGATTTCCTCACCCAAGTGGAAAATAATGTCAAAACCAGTAGGCACTAACAAAGCCATCTGAACTGGATGCTGAACTCTAAAGCAAAAACTCGAAAAGCACATAGTCAAAAATACTTTTTGGCAGCAAATGCAGCAAACCCATTGGTAAGTTTGGAACCATAAAAGGTTTTCTTCTAAGGGGAAAAAAGATAAAAAAAAAAATGTTGGGGTAGAGAAGAGAAAAAGAGGATTTTAATTAAAGCTTCTAAATTAATTTATTTGTAAATAATAACCAACAGGAGGACTCTATCATGTAAGGAATTACTGCCTGAAAAAGGATCTAGGCAGCTGATGCATTTATATTAGCAAACTTTACAAAATGAAATCTGAGATTCCAGCTGTTTAGAATTCATTTTATCAGTTCCAGCTAATATACTTCTTTTAAAAAATAATTTAAAATACGATATTCTCCAACTGCTAATCTCTGAAAGATTCAAATGTAACATGCCTAAAGGACTAGTTATGCTACCTTGCTTCTAACCTTCAAGACTCAAGATCTTAACAGTTCATCAACGTGACTCACAGTAATAGACTCTAAACTAATTTCAAAATCAGGAGTGTTCAGGCTAGTAACAGACCTTCACTGAAATGTATTCCAGCACAAAATCCCCAAAAGTTTTAACCTGAAAGGACGGAATCCCAACCAGACATGCATTTTAGAGTATTTTAGAGATTGCACTGAGAAAAGATACCATAATCGTTAGAACTGCCACTGCACATCAGTTCAGAAAGCAAAGTATTACTCAACACCTTTCTGAAAATCCATAAAAACTGCAATATAGGTGTGTACTTTACTGCTAGTAACTTGCAGATCATGTTTTCTATTTTATCAAGTCTAGGTCACAACTTCAGCTGTTCAAGCTTTTAAAAAGCTAAGAAGCCCATTCTTTGCTTTTCCACCCTTTATTGCAGCAAAGGGGACACCACGACCAGAAGAGCAAGCTGGAAAAAAGTCTGCTTGCTTTTCTAAGCTTTCCTCCTCAATACAAAGAAAGCTGAGTTAACATTTCTTACCTCTCAAAGTTACTTCTGAACCCAAAGGATCTTAGCAGGTTTTGGTTCTTTAAAAGTAATCAGGGTCAACCTGACCCCTTCAAAAAAAATGAGGAACTTTCAGCTTGTGACAGATATAGCTCCCCTCTGGAAAAAATCATCTGTGAAAAATCTACAGCGAAGGCAAAAAAATCATGACAAGCTAAACTACTCATCAGCTTTAAGAGCAGAATATCAAAGATCCTTCTAGAAAACTTTACCAGCACAAGCGCTTTCCACCTTCAGCTTGCATATTTCACACAATTTGCATGCTTCCTTTAAGGAAGTATCAGTTCGGAATGATGTGCTTGAACTTTAAAGGGCACATAAACAACTATGACAGGTAGCCATGTTCACGTTGTTATCTCAGTTGAGACAGCTTTATATCAGCACATTTAAATGCATAATCAGTAAGAAAACAGATTTTCTTCCTCAAAATGCCACCACATGCTGCAACCTAATATCAAAACACGCTAATGATTGTCGCTGTTTCCGGATAATGTTTTACATTGAAACAGTTCTAACAGATATCTAGACTGAAAAAATTTTTAATGCTGGAACAGAAAAATGTCCAAGCAATTCCATCCCTTTCATTTAAGCTGCATACAAATGTGTTAGACACTCCAAACACTTTATCTCCTAACGCAAATGCCCACACATCTAAAAGAACAGCAATAGAGTTTTAGGTAGAAAGCCAGAAAATCTTGAATTTGTGAAGAAACAAACCTCAGATTTTTTTTTTTTTTTTTCTGTTGTATTCTTGAGTCAAAAGTCCTTTAAATCTTCACATTTACTCAATACTCTTCTTGTACTGAATTACATTTTTCACTTATCAGTGACCCAGAAACCTCAAAAGTAATGAACAAAATCTTTACAATCAAAGCTATGAATTGGATATTCTTTTGCTGTAGCAAACAAGTAGTTCATTTGTGTCACAAACTGATTTTTAACTCCTTTTGAAAAGCAGACAAAAAATCCCATATGAAAAGCAAACATGAACCAGCAAGAAAATACAGTTACAGATGCAAATACATATGAATTTTTTTAAGCATTTGAAATTTAAAGAACACATCCACCCCCAAGTGAGATTAATCACAATTTTAAGGTACCATTAATTATTATATTAGAAGTACATTTATTCAAAGGTACATAGATGGTTGTTCGTCTGGTTTTAATCTCACCAGTATTTCTAGTGTTTGCATTACATACACGAGGTAAGAAAGGGCAGCACATATCCTATGCTGTAAAGCAAGCTACCATTACACAGTGCAGCTAACAGACGTCAAATAACAGTTCAAAGAAATTACTTGTCTTTTTAATTGCTAGCTTGTAAGTATTTTCAGAACACAGAAAGCTCCAAGTAGCCCTTTCCACAAAGTGACAGGTACTCAGAGAACAGCCCAAGTAAAGATTTTTAGGACTTCTCCCAAGGAAGCACAACATGCAGTCAGCAAAGGCAACTGAGTGTTGTGCTGCCTTGAAACTGCCAGTCAGCACTGGCTTTTCATTTCAATTCAGTCTCACTAACAGGGAAATCTTTGATACCTTGCCCCCAGAATTATCCCAACAACCTTTTCAACCAGCATTTGTGGGGCCTTGACCATCCTGCTATTAACAACTTGGAGAAACCGAATGGTAGTTAGAAGTAGTAAAAAAAAAATAAAAAATAAAAAATAATCAAAGAACATACAAAAGGATTAATTTGGCTACCAACAGGGAGACTCATCAGATTAATTTACATGTTACACGCATTCTGAAAACCAGACAGGCTTGACTCAGTAGTTGGAATGACTCAGAATGCCTTTCTGAGCAGCAAAGTAAAATCACATTTCTTCTTTGCTAGACAACCTGTGAGTTTATCTATCAGCATTCTCTCTAAAAACGTATATACTGAAAGCATTTTACCCTCTGACCGCTACTGGCATAATCTCAAACTCTGGAAAGGTTCCTTATGCTGGGTCTTTTCAGAAGAGGAATTAAGGGCTTGATGCAATTTTAAAATAGGCTTGTTGAATGGTAGAAAGTGAGATGATACAGTTAAGATACAACTAAAACCAGCTCAGTACGTTCTGAATACGCCTGGACACTTTAAACCAAATGCATTCATGGGGTATGCAATCATTCCTGGCACAGGTACATGACCTGTCCCCTTCTCCCCAGTTTTTGGGGGGGTTTTTGCCATTATCTCAGCAAGGGTACATCCACTGTATAAATGTGTATATTTATATTTTATGTTTTTAAAACAACAACAAAAGCCCTAAAACCAAAGCAACAGCTTAAAAGGATTGCAACTCTATCTAACAGTTTTCTCTTGTGTTGTAATATACGAGCTTCTGATAGCTACAGATTCACATTCAAGTGACACTGAATTACAGAAAGAATTCTGTCAGTCTCAAACATCTTTTCAATCCCTTAACATATTCACCAATTCTATAGCCAAGTTCCGAAGCCCATGAGTATGATCTACAGGCTTAGCTATAACCAGTAGGTTACAAAACCTATGAATTATTTATTTCCACGGTAATGTGTCATTGCTAAGAACAAACATTTTGATGGAGACTCTTCATGTAGTTCTGTAGTTCACGTAGTTAGAACACAGTGAACTAGCATACAAGGACTTATTTTATTCTGCTGATGTTACTTCAGACATTTTGTGTAAGACAGCTGATATACTCACTTCACTCTGTGGCTCCTGAATTACTTTGTAAAGAGATGAAATCAAGGCAGTCTTATCTTTCAAGTTTGTAGCATAGCTGGATATGGATGCTTCTGGCAGTGTCTGAAATACAAATATTATAACTACTAGAAAAAGCAATTTTTATCATTAAAATATACCAGCTATTTCAACAACTATTTCCCATTACAATTTACCAGTTTACTATAAACTAAAACTTGTTTCACAAGAAATCCTTACTAAGGAAACCACCATGTTTCAGGACAACAAAATTGCCAGAAGACACACTGCATTTTATCACTTTGCAGACAGTTTCATACAGAACGTAATGAGAGAGGATAGGAAACAGAAAAAACAAGAGTTTCCCAGGTGCAACCCTGTACTTGAAACTTAATACTTTGCAGATCCATACTTTAAGGAATTTTCTCTGTAGGCACTAGTGAACATCATTACAGGATATAGTATTGCTCTGAAAAAACACAAATTCCAGTTGGCGTGAACAGCTCTTCTGTAACACTAAACAGATTTTCTGCCTGTACTTAAGAGGGTAAAAATCTAATCTTTTCAACAACCCTTTGAAAGCTGTACATTTTGACTTTCATAGCTTTTGCAGTGCTTCTTATCTGCAGTCCTTAAAGGAGGTAATACTCCACTATACAGATAGGAAAAGACATTCCCAGTGTATCTAAGCAGTCCAGAAGCAAAACCTATACTCAGGCTTAGTCTGTACTCAAACCACCAAGACCATTCATCTGTGATATACCTTTTTACTGTATAAGGATGTAATCCCAATGAGGACAAGGAAAAAAAAAAATCATCTGCATATAATCCCATTACCTCAGCAAAATACACGGATACTATTTTTCTTTATTTTCTACAGCAATCGAGCACTCTTCCATAGCACTCCAGCAGAGATTCAAACCCCACTGGCTAAATATCTGAGAGTATACTACCTTGAACTCTGATAACCACTCCTCCACAGCCCCAGTATCCACAGCTAACATCTTCCAACATCCGTTCCAAAACCTTCAGCCTGAAAGAATAAGCAAACACAGTTTGTGAAAACTACACAGTCACTGCATTAAGCAGATGATGAAATTTAAGTCCCTGTGAATATTTAAAAAATCTTATCATGCTTTTACTTGTTAACATTTCACATGCTGACATTACTTTGAACTTTTATTCTACCTCACTTATGCGAGCATTAAGCATGGGAGACTTCACGTATAGCAGTTTAATAAATTCCAAGTATGTACTGCGTGGGAAGCTCAATAAGTCATAGATTTGCAGAAATGGCATTTTGAAAACAGAAAATACTACCTTCTTGATTTCAATTTATTTTTCAGCTTACAGCACTTGAGAGAAAACTGTATGGACTCACTGACAAGAAATGACTGTTTAGGTTTTTCCTGGTCAACTGCTATTCCTAACTTGGAAAAGGTCACTGAAATACAGGCTGATGGAAAACCTTTTAATCCTCCCCCACCATGGCAACTGCAAGACAATGAGCCTGCTGCCTCAGCAGGTAGCCTGAGCCCCTGCCCAATCTCAGAACAAGATCATCAGGACTAAGACTTGAACACAGGAGATGCTTTCTGAGGATGAAAGGGAAGTAAGGAAGGGCTAAGGAATTATAAACCACAGAGGGATGAATTTGATTTTAATTGATTATAACTTTCTGAAAGAGGTTACCAAGGAGCCAATAAGGGCAGGCTCTCTGCTGAACATTGAACTTAAAACATGGAAAAACTGGCCAGTGATGTGAAGGTCATGGCAGCCATAACTGTGGTGACCATGACACAGTAAGGCACAGGATCCCAAGAGGAAGAAGGATCAGAGCAAGGAGGAGGATCAAGAGTGCTCCAGAATGGTTCAGAGTCTTTTGCAAAAATATCACAAGCAACAGGAAGACTAGGGCTCCATGTCTGAATGGGACAGAGAACTGGCTGACAGGAGACACGGAAAATGGTACTCACTGACACCTTTGCTTCTGTTGTTAGCACCAAGAGCAGCCCTCAGGAATCCCAGGCCTCTGAACATGAACAACTGCCTCAGTCATCTGGCTCACAGGACTGACCATAAGGGTGTGCTGCCATTCACAGGGGCACCATCAGGCAGGAGACATGAGCCAACACACGAATCTCAGGGAGTTTAAAGATGTTATTTAAAAATTGTGTGTAACACAAACAAATGATGGTTCTACTACAATTATTGAAGCAACAACCTCATCAATTCCTACAGAATCACACGATCTACTAGCCCTACCTTCATTACTGTGAAGGCAGACAAAGGCTTTTGCAACGTCACATGCTTCATCAGGGTTGACAATAGTAACCATTCCCTACTGAGCCCCATCAATAGCACAAATCCCTATGGTAATATTTCCTGTTCAAAGCAAGAAACCCATGATTTAAAAGTGTCCAGAGGAGTCCTGAATACTCCAAGTCTACTGCTGACACTACATTTATCCAAGAGACACATGGGGGGGACGGGGGGGGACACGTCACCTATTTCTACTGATCCATCAAGCAGATGGATCAGTATTTTCAGATTAAAGGCTCCCAGAGAACACAGGATTCATCTAACTAGTAAAAACAGTAAGAGCACCCTTGGCTGGCATTATACATTGGACTAAGGACAATATTTCAAGCTTTTATGACTAAGTATTTGAAGGCAAATTGGGTTTTTTGTTGTTTTGGGTTTTTGTTTGGGGTTTTTTTTGCAAAAACATGAACTTTTGAGATGAAATCTATAAAAAGCTGAACTAAAAGAAACAGGACAAAGTTTTTGCTGATCAGGTCTTTGATTTCTTAAGTAGCAGGGGTAGTACATTGAGAGTAAGGGCAATTGAGATGCACAGAAGATAAAGTGTCCTTATTTTACCTTCATACATTAAAAAATGCATATACCCTTCTGAAAGCACTGTTTTACTCTGAGCACAGAAGCATTCAGTAACACACACTTGAGTGTCACAAACAAGCAATGTAATTCTGTAATTGTTTTCCTTGAAGACAAAGAGTATTATCTGTTAGACTCATCTATCCCCAGAAGGAAAAAACCCCTCCATTCCATGCATCAGGTGTGTGGGATCTATTAAAACTGGCAAACAACCCACTGCTTTGCTGAGGATTGACACATTCTGCGCTATTAAATAATAGATTAAATTGTACTGCAACAATGTATGGACAGAGTCAGCAAACCTAAGACTGTTCTAAACGAAGGATTAACAAATTTCAGTTAACACCACAATTTTTAAATGAAGCCCAGAGAAAGTTTACAAAAGTAACTCTGAAATGGAATGTTTTTAAATGCAAAGTGGGCCAAAATAAGGTCTAATTTATAGCACCTGTTAACCTCTTCTTGGAAAAAAGGATTAAAGAATGCATGCCTTAATTACAGCTCAATTTCAGTGGATTCACCTGCAAGATACAGGCCACTGTGAGCATTACATGGTCAGTCACTATGGAATTTGAATAAGAAGAAGCAGATAAAGTAAATACATGCTACTTAAAAAAAAAGCTGTAAAGTTATATTGAGAATGTACTTCATAAATACCAAAACCATAATGAAAATTCAAACAATACAGCAAACACTACACAGCATTTCTCCAAGAAAACTCTTGTTTTAAAGTACATGCAACACCCTTTGAATATTTTTTCCTTGGTGTCTTCCTCTTAAGTACCTGCAAAGAGTTCACGAGTGGAGCTTGAGAATTTCTTTAAAAAGAAATTGCTTTTGTCTCCACAAATCAAACAATACTGCTGATGAGCAGCTTTGAATCACAGAATCATAGCACGTCCCCATGCTCCTCACTGCAAGAGAGTAAGAGGCAGTATCATTTGGATGTCCTGACAGAAGACAGTTGCAGGAAAGAGGAAGAAGATTCAAATGATACCAGAACATTACTTGTGATGGAACCCTGCAACAGTCAGGTTGTCCATCTTTTTGAACTTTTATTAGATAAATATTCTTAGCTCATATCACACAAAGTAAAGTAACTTTAGGTGACACTCTCATTGCAGGTTTTATCCCATTACTTCACATTTTCCACCTGATGAAAGCATGCATAGCCACTGCAGCCCAGCTAACACATGGCAA
The DNA here is from genome assembly GCF_000696875.1 of Nestor notabilis. Taxonomy (NCBI): domain Eukaryota; kingdom Metazoa; phylum Chordata; class Aves; order Psittaciformes; family Psittacidae; genus Nestor; species Nestor notabilis. The sequence continues at coordinate 12,904 of NW_009912200.1, forward strand.
ATTTATCTGTCTCTTTATGCCCTGTGAGCTAAAAGTACTTTGGAGTATTTTCCACAAGACTCTCAACTTGGATCAGCAGCAATAAATAGGATTTATAATAAACAATAATTAAACTAGCTTTCCTAGTAGAACATCTATTTAAGGTAAGCATACTTTAAGCCAGAGAGCCCTTACTAATCTCTAACATTGGAACTGTCAGACACACGGTACTAGAGCAATAATACCCCCAAGAGGAGAGCAAGTCTAACTTATATTCTACTTGAAGTCTGCAATCAATTCTGATATAGCTTGAGTTAGGACTTGTCTGGATATTTTCCCAAGTAATAAGCAGCCTCCAAGAGCTGTAAATTGATCGTGCTCTATTCTAATGCTATAATAAAACTCTCCTTACGTAGGAGATACCAATTCTTGCTTTAAGATGAGTAGTGAAGTGGAGTAAGGTATTAGGCAAGTTTATCTGACCCAAAATGAGTCTTGTTTAGAAGAGACTTCTATGAAGTCTCTACAAAACCCATTATTTTTTTTCTATTACAGCACAGATACAACAGGAACTTACTGAATTTACTATTTTTAGGGGAGGGGGTGGGGAGGGGAGAGAGAGAGAAAGTTGCTATGCACTGAGCTAGTGGAGAACAAGCCAAGAGGAATTAAGATGTATTTTCTGGCAAACTTAGTAATGGATCCACCTACTTAAAACAGCTTCAGTTTTTCATACCAGTCACTCAAGACTTTTTTTTTTTTTTTAATACATTAATATCAAATCATGGCCTTGAATGAAGTCATAGACAATACATTCACAGGCTGCTCTTTAAAAACAAGTTCTCATAATAGGTGGCTTTCCTATTCTTTAAAGCTACCCAGCCTTTGTAGAATTCATCCACAGAATGCATGTATGTAAATGAAATCTGGATTAAGTACAAGGAGGCTGGACTTGGATGAAGAATGAACTCAAGTTCTGCAGAACTGACCTTCTGGAAACAGTACTGGGTGTTTGCTAGTGGAAGACAGAGCTGGAAAAAATAAAACCAGAAGCCAAAGACTGCTCAAGTCCTGTCCTCTGGGAATTGCTGGAAAAGGAGGGAAAGCATATACTGCATCCTTACCTAATCTGAAAAGTATCTGCTTGGAAGTTTGTACTGTTTGCTAAGAGAAATTTTTTTAGCCTAAGGGAAACATGGGACAAAGTTAAGACTTTTATGAACCATCAGCCAAATTTGTCAAGTCATCCCAGAACAAGAACAAAAACTTGTGAGCATTCAGATGTACCAGACCCATAAGAGATCAAGTCCCTGGTACATGCTGATCTTGTATTTCGTAGTAGTTTGTATACAGAAGTAGTGAAAGGCCAATTAGGACTCAACTTTTCTTACCCTTTGAAGTGGTACAAGTACTGTTAAAAACTTTTTAATCAGCTCTATATCATATGTCAAGTTCACTTAAGAACTACAGTCTATACTTAAAATTCACATTGCCAAACCCTTTTCTCTCCTAGCTTGTTTCAGAGACAAAGACAAAATCGTTGGTAAGCTTCAGAACAGGAAAGAGCACTGAGGCAAGCGTACTCTTGAATAAACTGACAAAGAAGAGAATGCATTTTCCTGATTTTAATGCATAACTCACTCCAGTGATAGAGGCCAGGTCTGGCTTCTTGACATTTTTCAAACTTGTGCAAAGAAACAAAACCCCCACTGTGCTAAGCCTGAAACAGTCACATGCTCTATTCAAGTACACAATGCAAGCAGTGCTCGAAGACTCAGTATCAAATATTCTCTGATAATTCTTCACTGTAAAATCAGGCAGCGTCAACAAGACACCAATGGTGCACTAAGCATCACGGACCCAGGCTCAAGCCAATTCCTAAAATGACAAGTGATTTCAAGTTACCATCTTTCTACAGAACTAACAAGCATTGGGTGAAACTGTTAGGAGACACTCAAAGCAAACAGGAGGAGTTACAAAAACAACGTGAAGGAAGTATGCATTGAGCCACAAGTACACGAACTTTACATAAATGTGCAGAAAAAGAAGCTTGGAGACAATCATGGAAGAATCCATCCACAGCCACTAAGTATATAAGCACTTCTTCCCTTCAGACAGTTCAAGTCAGAAGTTGCTCCCCCAGAACACTCTTCCAGCTTTCCCTGTAAATTCCTCTCTAGGCCTCTGTTAACAGCCACTGGTCTGATTCAGTGTGGTCATTAGTACAGTCTTCTTCACAATACCGCAGTGAACCTACACAAAGATAACTGTTTGGAACATGTTTGTTCCCAGTGGATTGTAAAGGTTACAGAACCTTAGGAACTGAAACTGCAGTCAATCTGAATTTCATATTGCCAATGGCGTTTTTCAGTTTTGCTGCTCTCTGCTCCTACTGTCTCCTCCCCTCCATCAGTGCTAGAAGCAACCACCTTAATTGCAGCTTACACTTAAGATCACAACGTGGAGCATTAGCCTTGAAGAGTCGGGGGTCAATGGACATTTCCATGATATAGATTCAAATAAGATTTCCTGATCTTCTGCACATATGCTTCTTGAACACTTTACGCTTGGGATACAACAAAATGAAAGATATTTGCCCATCAAATGGAAAAGTCCTGTTGAAGGATATCCATTACAGATTTTTAAAATCACAGGTATTAATAATATTCAACCACAGATGACAGACCTCAATTCAGTTTTGATAAGAGCAAATAAGGAAAAAAAAAAAGTTACTCCAAAGAAAGAAAGCATACATTCACTAGACTGTATAGAAACTATAAATAACTGTCTTAAATGCAGTTGTTTCCTGGGCAAACGATCCAGCACCATAGAATAAAGACACTTTGCAATCCAGAAACCTAAAAACAACTGCTTGGCACATCCAACTATAACTCAGCCTTTTACAACCTTTCAATTCTGTTAATAGGAAAAATAAAAAATCAAACCCCAAAAAGCCCGCCTACAGTTAAGGTCATAACTCCATTTACGATGGTGGCAAATAGTCATGAAGGAACACATGACTCAAAACATTCATGATGAAAGCTTCCTAAAAAGTCTTGAGCACAAAGGATTCCTATACGCAATGGCTTTTAAAGATTTTAATCCTGATCTTTGACTCCTGGCAGTTATATTTGCTCAACTTCAGATTATCAAACAACAATTACAGAACACCTTTGTACACAACTAATCTTGCATTTGTCCTTAACCAGCAAGGTGATAACTCTTTCAAGACAACCAAATGACTCATGACAGCTAAACAACTCAGAGATATGAGATTATACGTTGAAATTATCACTTGAATTTATACAAGCCATTGCAAGTCAGATTTATATTGCTAAAGCAGTACAAAAGCAGCCCTAGCAGGACAGTACCAAACTGAAGACAAAGATGAAGCAACTTCCACAGCTTTTTTTTTTTTTTAATCCTATTTTACTATTTCTCCCTTGCCATCTCCTGCACTGAAGCACACTCTAAGTACAACTGCCATACTGATAACCAGAGACAGCCAAACTGACCACCTATACGTCAGTTTACTCTGGTTACATCCTATTCTCCAGCCTGCAGAAGCCCTACTCTCAAGCTATTCCATTTGCCGTACATCCTCAAGTGTCAGCTTTCAATCATCTGTAATATACCAACAGTTACACTTATTATAGGAAAATAAAATAAAAGCCATTACTCTCAAAAGTTTTTCTTAGCAGCTGAAATATTCTTGCTTCCTCTTTTCATTTGCTCCATGTGAACACTATTGTTTCTATCTTATTAAATCTTAAGAAAAAACAGATATAAACAGCCCAGTCTTAGATAAAATAGAATACATTTAGTTGAAAAATCTTGTCTTACAGTGTGTTGTTATTCTGGATTAATATAGTTAACAGTTTAACGCACACAAAGAAAAATCAACCTAATAACTATATGCATCATAAGAAAAAAGAAATTAAAAATACCGTCAGAGTACAACCAGAAGCTTAACCAAGCATAACTGAAATGACAAAAAGAAACGTGTAAAAGGGAAAGGTTTGCTTATACTACAAAAGTGACCTAATCTACACAGGTTTTCAAGTTTTTGCTTTAGCCACAGAATCCCATAGTACTGAAATAAATGTACCTTCTTTATGCTCAGATAAGAATGAACTAGAAAACTTCAGAAATTTTGTCTGTTTCCTGTGTATCAGCACTCCTGTAACTTGTGTCAAGAGCACCTACGAGCAGGCAATACCACAGTACGTGAGACCGTGCTCTTGCCACTTCTGTAAGGGAAAGCATTGCTTCAGAAGTTACCCACTTACAAGAAACATTCTTCACACAACCCCTAAGCAAAGTAAACTTACTGTCCCCACATATCCTACTTTCTCTAAGCCCAAAATGTGCTACATCCCTACGAAATGAAGTTTCCCTGACTCCCAAAGTCAAATTTAAGTAGTGAAATAGAATAAACAGAGAGAATAATTATGCTACAGCTCTTGATTCAGTGCTGCATACAAGTCTTGAACCAAACAGTGGTCTTTTCAAGAGCACATGGCATTATTTCGGTAGCTGTGACATCTAGTTCCCTGCCTCGTCAAACTTCAGTGCTACTGTAGCATACCTATACAAGTAGTTACTCATTTAATCTAGCTGTTCATGAAGTCTGTTTGCTGCAAGCTAATTTTAAAAACAAGTTTTCCAAGTGAAAATTGCAAGACATCTCAAGTGAGAGTATGTTCAGAACTTTCAGCCACATATCAAAAAGAAAGGTGCTGGGTAATTCAGCTGTTGAAGACTCTCAGTATAAAGCATGCATAAACAGATGCCACACAATAGCTTGAGTATGACCTAAATAGCACATGGAGAACTGAGCAGAGGCTGTACTTCATCTCTGGGCATCAACTGTTAAAGGCACAATTCCAACACCTTCTACCATTACAGCATGTAGTTGCACCTAGAGCAAGTGGAGAAGCGTTCGTCTGACAAGTAGTTTTGCAGTGACGTATCAGAAGCAAAAAGACTCAGCTCACAAAGCAGGGACAGGAGTTTGAGTAAGTTCTTCACCTTCCATTTGTAATACTCTTCACTTTCTAGTTTTTTAGTAGCAACATTACCCAAAACTTCCCAACTCCATTAGCTGAGAATGAGATTTCATGAGATTCTGCCAGTTTCCAAGTCCATTCCAGGTATCTGCACCCCATTTAATGCGAAAGGCAGAGATGCCTATCTGCAAGCCAGAAGCTGATGTTAAATGTTGTTACACAAGCCCCACAAGGAAGAAATTTTGTAGCAGCTCTTGGGACTTGATTTCAACTCGCTCTTCCTTCTGCCTCCACAAAATGTGATGAACTCCACAAACTGAGAATTAAGTTGCAAAAGTTACAGATGCTTTAGAAGTGACTTATTTTTATTTGCCAAAGATAAGTTGGTTTAAGTTCTAAAAACTTTTAACAATAGTATTACTTGCATGAAAACTATTTTATTGCGTGTGTCCAGTTAAAACTTTCGTCAACAACCTGGACTCTTTGCAAGCATTCATAAGTTTTCATGTAAACCAAATACGCACTATCCTTTCAAAGAACTTCCAGTTGTAGCTTAGAAAGTCCAACACATTGCATTTGAAACAAGTGTGAAACTGCATGCTCTTGGCATAAATGCTGGCAGAGGTCAGTGATCTGTATGTCCCATAAACAGGCTTTAAAGAACTCAGTATGGTGCAAAAATAACCATTATGGTACGTTTACCCACGGCAGATTACAGTATAGTGTAATAACATTGGACATTATCAAATACGACTGCAATGGAAGGGTGTGATTTTACTTTTACTCCAGAGCATTTATTTCAAATGAGTGCTATGATACATCCCACCACCCGTACTCTACTCTTTGCAAAATATCATCTCCAGTATACCATTCTACCATTTCCCCAAAGATCATGAGAGAAAAGCAGGAACCTTGCTATTAGGAATACACCACAGATTTCATAGCTGAAAGAGGTTTATGGTGGCCTATTAATACATGTTTTAGTGGCTCATTTGACAGAAAAAAAAAAAAAAAAAAAAAAAAAAGAGAAGGTGCATTTTCCAGAAGAGGGGTACATCAATACTGAAAAAAAAAAACCTAAGGATTTCGTTTGCTTTGAGTGGTTCATGATTGCTCCCTGTTAAGTTGCAGAATTAAACTGATCCATCAATACATGCACATAATGCCATGTTAAATAGCTTCAGGAAAAAAAATGTTTTATCTCTTGGCTGCAGTCTTCTCGCTCTTCCTCATCCCTTCCTCCCCGACTGCTCAAAAACACCCTCCTGCACGAGCCTGTTATACTCACAAGACAAGACACATTAATTTGAAAAACCCTTCAGAGCACCCAAGAACTCTGTAGGTTTTACACACTTTCTAAGCAACAGAAAAACATGACTTTTTAACTAAAAGTTTTAAAAAGTAACAGCAGGACCCACAATTCTCTTTCGTTTAGAAAAGATATAGCCATGAAATGCTCTACTGCCACATATAATTTCAGTGCTGCAGTACAAAGCGTGTGTGCAACTTGAAGTCTCAGACAATTTAATGCCCTGTATGTCTTGCTCTATATTGCAAACAAAAAAAAAAAAAAAAAGGTCAAATCCCAAAAGCATAATAGTGGCAAAGCAGAAAAGGTGTTAATTGTTGTACTTTGTATGGCATTTTAATTTAGATTGAATTAATATTAGATGAAAAAGATCTTCAAGTAAGGAGTTCCCACTTCATTAAAGCATCTAAAGCTCAGAACATTAGTTATTACAAGAAAGAAATATAAACCTAATGAAACTCAAGTCACACAGCTTCTGAAAGGACTACTATTTAAGCAGCTGATGGAATGATTTCCAGGGTAAATGGTATCATTTATGTGCCATTGTTCCAAAGCCATAAAAATAGAAAGTTTCTAATGAATTATATTCATATTGCTTAGGTAGCAGAAAACAGTTTAATATTAAAAATAATAGAACATTCCTTTTATTTGCATTCTCATTAAATCTCAAGATGTCTTCTGCTCAAGACAGGCCTGATTTGTGTGAACTGTAAGCCCTATGTATCTAGTATTTCTACAATGAGAGAGTGGTGCTTCAATATTCAAGTTACAAATTCAGACCCCCAGTTTTAGAGCACAGAGTTCATGATTTACAGCCTGACAAATAATTCTGTGTCTAACACCAAAGTAGTCAAAATTTGTTTCTATAATAATCTGAAGTATATGAGCTTGGAACTTGATTTAGCGTATTCTGCTTGCATGCAGCAACTGAAAAGTCACTTGAATGGCAGATGCCGTAATGACAATATATTGAAATTGGTCTTTGACTACACATGTATTCGGGACACAGTGGACTCAAATGAACCTGAGATGAATGATATCAATGCAGCTTAATAACCCTAGGAAGCAATACGTTACGCTCGTACAAACTGTCATATCCACAGGAAAGAGGCGTTGCAATGAACCGAGAGCAAAGCAGGCTGCACCACACGTGAGGAAAACCCAAATGTAATCTCAGTGAATGGTCATTTTTCAAACAGTATGACATTTGGTGGGTGGGGGTTAATTGCACAACACAAAAAGATCATACACCTATCTTTTAAAATAGTAGACATATTTAAGGAACTTCTTGAATGTGGTAAATGTGGCATTATTTAGTTCCTGTTTCGTCAGTTAACTTCCCATTCACACTTTCGTCAGTTCCTCTGTTTACTGTACAAGCAGGGACCCTCTTTTAGCTGCTCCTTCTTCCCTTGATATCAAGTATGCATTCTACTGCTGCTACTTAATTTATGCAGGACTTTATTTTACCATACAAAAAAAAAAAAATAAAAAAATTGCAGATGATTAAGGAAGTTAGTACTGTCACTATTCCACCAGATTGCTGCAACTTTGTGAAAACAGAATCAGAGAATAGTTTGGGTTAGAAAGGACCTTAAAGCTCATCCAGTTCCAGCCCCCTGCTACAGGCAGGGATGCCTCCCACTAGACCAGGTTGCTCCAAGCCCCGTCCAATGTCCCACCTGGCCTTGAACACTGCCAGGGATGGGGCAGCCACAGCTTCTCTGGGCACCATGTGCCAGTGTCTCACAACCATCACAGTGAAGAGCTTCTTCCTAATGTCTAATCTAAATCTACCCTCTGTCAGTTTAAAACTATTCCCCCTTGCCCTGTCCCTACATGTCCTTGTAAAAAGTCCCCCTCCAGATTTCTTGGCAGCCCCTTTAGGCACTAGAAGCTGCTCTAAGGTCTCCCCTGAGCCTTCTCTTCTTGAGGCTGAACAAGCTCAGCTCTCTCTTCCTGTCTTCACTGGTGAGGTGCTCCAGTCCCCTGATCATCTCCATGGCCTCCTCTAGACTCACTCCAACAGGTGAACTATTCAACATAGGTGAGCTTTTATCCAGCTCTTTGCCAGAATAGGACAAACATCTACGACACTTTTGAATACACACAAAATGGGAATGAATGGGATTTTCATCACTTCCTTAAGGAATGAACATTATGCATTATGGAAGCAAAGGAACTGGATAGCATAGAGAGATCTGATTATGTTGAGTTTCAGATGGAAAATCTTTATCAGTTTCTCCTTTACAGCTGCAGCTTGCCAGTACCAACAGTTTGAGATAAAATATCACTGCACAAATAAATATTACATTCTAGTAAGATCTCTTGATAACCAATGAAAACACATATGCTTCAGACACACTTAAATTTTAGCATAAGACAAAAAACAAGTATTGAAAATACATCTATCAAACAAAAGTTAGCAAGGCAGTAAAAAAATTACAAGTAGAAGAGATTGCAAGTCTACATCTCTAACACAAGGCAAAAAGGGCAGAAAGAGTACTTCTGCTATATTTCCGCACATGACTGAAAATTTAACAGAACTTCAACCAATTCTAGCTGAAACAACAGAATTCTGATACTTCAAGCAGTATCATTAAGTACTCTGTAAAACAGATGTTTCCTTTGTTGTGTTTCACTAAGTAACATGACAAATCTTATTGTCTGTAGTGTCTCATCACACCACCACTATGGTGAGAATGTCCGTTATTTACAATACTGACACAAAATGCTGCTAAGAAAACAGCAAGCAGGGAAAGGAATTTTTTCCCCCCTCAGCTTTACAATTAAATGTAAATCACATTCTCTCAAGACAGACAGGAATTGGTAAATGCTACACCAGTGCTGGCAAAGCTACAGAATGCATGTGTAAGTGGGTGTGCAGAATTACCATCAAAAGGCTTTCACCTGCTCCTCTGGCTGCTGCACTGGGAATTTAGCTCAAAGCACGGAAAAAAAAATGCAGGAACCTATTAGTCTTTCTAGACCTGACATACGGAGTCAATGTAATTAGAAGCATGAGAGATGTGAATGGGAAGACTATGCTTATTGAGCCTAAAAGCTGTAACTGAGTAAAAGCAGTAGCACGTCCACATGACATGAAGCAGGCAGGTATTCTGGCACAGCCTAAAGAAAGTCAGTAAGAAAGGTGTTAACTGAATAGACAGTAATTGGTTCAGCCAGATGTGCTACTAACCACAAACTGTAGGAGAATACTCAGAATTTCACTGGCAAAAATCCAGTGTGAAGTTACTGTAAGAAAGATAAAATTACTGCTTTAGCACGAAGTACCAAGAGCTAAGGAATTCTCTAATACAAAAAAATTTCCCTTCATCAGCCTCACTCAGAATACATGATCTTGCAGCCTGATTTTGCAACCTACTTCAACTCTGGCAGAGTAACACAACTTCCTTCGGACAGCAAACACTGAGGAGTGTTACTGAGGAAAAAAGTGTTCGATTTTGTACCTGCAGATCCTATAGCATGCTTCCTCAGACAGGGATGTCTCTACAGTATACCAAACATCTTACATGATAGAGTCTTGAAAATATTCACAGTATCCTGACTTGCAGAGGCTGGTTTAAAAACCTTTTAAATGCAGTTTTTGAAGATTAGTTCAACTTAATGCTTTTACATATATTCCAGTCATTTGTTTTAACATAGCAAATACTGTAGGATTAGAAAGAATGCAAAAGAGGAAACAATTGTCTTTACGTATGAGAACAGGATTCAAGTACTTGAAAACAAACCACAATGATACAGTACAGCCTTGTCCATTAACCAGACACTCATGAAGACCTTATATTATCCAGCACTAGCTTCTGTACAATACTCAGACTGCTAGACAGTTTAATTATTGAGTATTAGATTTAATTCTCTATTGCATATTTAAAGTGTAACAGGCTTCTTCCCCCCCTTTCTAAAAAGAAAATTGCAATAAAGTATAGTAATAGTACTGAATAATGGTGTTTAGCATTAACAAAAATATTAAAGTTGTATGCACTATTCGTCAGGTTGAAGTTAACGCCTTGCTGAAGCATAAATATTTATCCAGTTCAAACAGCAGGAAACCTTAGGAGACAGCACAGCTTTAACAATGAAGTGAGTTAATAGGTATCCAGTGAAGCTTCAGAACTAATTAAAGGTTAGCTTCCAAACACAAAAAAAAGTCACAAAATGTAAAGGTTATCCTATCTCTGAACAAAGAGAGCTGTCTTTAATAGCTATCGAAGTGCCCAAGATATACAGTTTCTGTCACTAAGTTTAGAATGAGAGCTCTTAATCCAGTCAGGATAGAATACAAATACTCAGCAACTTCTGCATCAGCAATAGGCATGTTTTAATACTCAGCTACCATTGCTTTTAGCTAAGTGTCTTTGTTACGCCTTCATTGCTACACAGCATTTCAGATCATCAAAGGTGAGAGAGAAAAGACAACAAATATACATGTTTTGGACAAAAATCCCATTGCCAGTCTTCCTCTCAATGATCAGATTATTCTTCAGCAAAGCTGGTCTTCTAAAATAAACTAAAAAATGTTTGTATGCACACCCTTGCTTTTCATGGCAATCTCTACACAGAAGAGTGATGATGATTAAGTATCTGTCCAATTCTACATACTTTATTGATTCCAGTTCTAATAAATAATACTCCTAGTAACAATGCTTTATCAAACCCACTTGTATTAAATTTGTATACCATTTACAAGTTAAACTGATGCTTTATAAACAGAGCCCTTAACTTATTACACAAACAAATACACAACTTCCTCCCATTTCTGCCACTGCAATGACAAGAAAGGGTCACATTCAGATGATTTCAGTACACTTGGGCTGTAAATTAGGCTGCGTTCATTCACCACTTTTCCAGCTGTTACTAAAGCACGTAAGTTCATGTGGGGATGCGTCTAAAGAAATCGCTGTAAATAACAGTCACCCTCCCAGACTAAGCTGACATTCTATTTTTATTCTGCTGCTCTCAACATGGTCCTAATTAGGACAAAGGCTTCACAACAGGTTTACCAGAAGTACACCTCATATCCTGCATTATTTTAGATGTGCTAAATTAAAAACTATTTGAGTTGCTGGATCTTTCAGACGTTGTTGTTTTGGTGGAGTTGGTTTTTGTTCGGTGTGTTTTGGGTTTGTGCAGGTTCTTTTATCTAATCCAGGAGTGTTTGAACTTTCCAGCAAACAAAGCTCCAGCACAATTTCTGACAGAAATCTTATGGTTTATAATAATAACAAACGCAGCAGCATTTCACCCTCAGCCTCATGGAAAACCTTTTAAATTTTGCCAGTGTTTTCAAATAACTTCAAATAATTTAAGTGTCAGTTATTTATAAAGACAATCATGAGAGCATGCAGAAGTACTTCATCTTAAAAGCGTGTGCATGCACTTACAACAGATGTATAAGGAAGATCCTGATGAGGCACTGGAACAGGTTGCCCAAAGAAGTGGCAAATGCTCCCTACCTGGCAGTGTTCAAGGCCGGGTTGGACAGAGCCTTGGGCAGCATGGTCTAGTGTGAGATATCCCTGCCCGTGGCACAGGGGTTGGAACTAGATGATCTTAAGGTCCTGTCCAACCCAAACCATTCTATGATTCTATGATATTAATGGCATGCAGAGCTTGAGCAGCCCAGAAGCTTTAAACACATACTTCCGACAATATGCAATTGCTCCATGTTCAAAACACTTTCATCCTTTTAGTAATCCTTGTCTTCAATACCACCAGTCTGACACAGATTTCAGACCTTATCCTGACACTACTTTGTTATTGCCTTCCAAGATTATCTCAAGAAGCATTTCAAATTAATTAATCCAATTTAAGTTCCTAATTAACTGAGGCTAATAAAAATACGTTTTAATGCCAGCACATTCTCCATTCCCAAATGTGCATTTAATATGCTCCCATGTCAATTCTGGCAACTGAAGACAGCAAACTGACAAAAGGGCCATTTTTTTCTGGAAAAGAAAGAAAATACAGATTTAAAGAAATTATATCCTGCCTAGAATTCTAATGAAGGTGAGAGGATTTTATACTTGCACAATTAAACATAAGCATTAACAGATCAAAAGCTGTAATTTTGTTAAGCAGGAAAACTATCGGATTCCAGTAAAACAATAAATACTTCCAGATACATCCTACCAAGTACAAACCAAGACACTGAAAAACACTGCATATAAAATGCAGGTTTTAAGCACATTGAATTTTCATAACAACAGGGAAGAAGTCTTAAGAGTTTACACACAATCTTCCAGTAATCAAGGTATTACACCTTGGAAAATAGACACAAATTTGCAGCCTAAGTGCAAGAAATTCAGACTGGAGTTCTTCCAAATTCAAAGAAAACAGAGCATTCACGAAGTGACGGTCATATCATCATATGCCCTATAAAGCATGACAGGATCTCCTCCTTAAACTTAAACCATATTGCTCCTGGAAGACTGGTCACTGGTAACACTGTGAGTAACACATAAATGCAGCAGCTCATACCTGTAATGTCCATTTATGCTAACCAAACTACCCCCACAAATCCTATGGCAGACTTAAGTATAAGCTTTGTACCCAATCTTGCATTTGCAAGAGAAAAAGTGTGCCAGGCTTTGCAGAAAGCATATTTATCACAGAATGGTTTCGGTTGGAAGGGACCTTAAAGCTCATCTAGTTCCAACCCCCTGCTACAGGCAGGGACACCTTCCCCCAAAACAGGCTGCTCCCATCCAACCTGTCCTTGAGCACTGCCAGGGATGGGGCAGCCACAGCTTCTCTGGGCACCCTGTGCCAGTTTATTCCACCATCCTCACAGTAAAGAATTTCTTCCTAATATCTAATCTAAATCTACCCTCTGCTAGTCTAAAGCCATGCCCCTCCTTATCCTATCGCTGCATGCCATGTATTTGCCTAAGCGAAGGCTTGGGAATTAAACCCAAGAAGGTGATCCATCCAACGGACTTAAGTCTAAGGTGTTCGTGATATAAGCTTTGTACGTTTGCAGAGTGCCCAGGTGATCTTTGTTAAGAGCCCAAGTGCTACTGTATTTTAATATTCTTACAACATAAACATTTAAGCCTCATGAAAGCTTCATTTGAAAGCCTCAAATATAAAGAGTACTCTACAGGCTCTTAGTCTCAAAGGAAAGCCTGGGAACTGAGAATTCTTGCTATAAATCATGCATATTTCTCAAGCTACGCATCTTCCACACAACCTGAAACAAAACGGTGTGACATCAGGCCATAAAATGCATGTTTATTTTCTAATTAAAAGAGCCAGACATTACCCAGCATTTGATAACCAGTAAGTCTCCACAATGAACATGACAAATTTCACGTTGTGCTAAAGTCAGCGATGGGTTAAGAGTTCCTACCTTAAGGCAGGAACTAATGAAAATGCATTTGCTGACATGAACATACAAAGAAGGTTGCGGTTTTACACTAAAATGCACTAAGAATCAGACTTTAATGCAATGACTTACTACTAGGTTTGAAACAGTCATAACATATGCATCAGTAAATGGGCTCTTCTCCCAGCTTAAAGCCAGCTCCATTGTGCTAGGTGAAATACAGATGACACATACCATTTGTAGTGCCTAGCCTTGCAGTCTCTCAACACACACTTGTTTGCAATACAAGTCCTTGCAAAATTAGAATCCAAGTGACTTAACTACCCAGCTATGCCTGTGAACATGACTACCATGGACTCTCTCAAGTGAAAGAAAACCCTCCCATTCACAGGACCATGGCAGTTCAACATGATTCTGCCCATGAAAGCCTTTTTCCTTGTAAAAAGCATTCTGAATAAATTTAACTCGTACCTTAAAGAGCTCAACACTGAAAGGAAGTGAATTGCTACAGTTAATAAATCATCAGAAGTCATACTGAACTTCCTGAAAATTGTCACTCCTCTGATAAAAGGCCAGCTTAAACTACCTTGTCTCGCACAGAGATTATCACAGAGAGGTGCAGCCGAGTTTTGCATTTCAAAAGTAGTATTTTCATACTGTCTTCTTACTCGGGATGAAAAAATACATCCAAGAATAGTGCCAGATAGATCTAAAACTCAGCTTCAAAGACATTACTGGTACCAAAAGTATTTCACTGATGAAACTAGAACAGCTTGTAAGTGAAACTGACCAAGCTTTACAACTCTGCTTACTTATCACAACATAGGAGAACTCGTTGGAAGGAGGAGATGACAACAGAAGCAAGGCACTGTCACAGAGGAAGGCATTCTGTGAAAAGCACAAGCTTCTGAAAAGACACCCGAGCATCCAACTGCATTATTGGAAGGAGAAACTGCAGAAAAGCTTCCTAAAGGCAATGAAAAGCAACCACCAATGTCACTCTATGCTTTGCTGCACAAAACTGCTTTTTGCTTCCTTGCAGTGTCATTTGCTCGAGTTGCCTTTAAAAAAAAAAGCCCTCATCACCCAATCGGAATTTGCAGCTAACAGCAATCACTTCATAGAAACTTTCATCTTTTGTTCTACAGTCATCTTCACACACTAGCAGCATATATTAAATATTATGAAAGACCAACGCTAACAAGACTTAAAAATCCTCGAGCACACAGATCTTTCCCTTGAGAACTTAAGACCCAGGAGCTTTTTCGGGAGAGAGTTAGAATCCAGTTGTACAGAAAACAAACGTGAGGTCTTTAGGGATTACAGGGAACAAGACACGTCCATCAGCATTACCGCTGTTTTTACCATTACCTTTAAAAACACAAAGCAGATGGAAAGTTACTTCAGTGTAACGTGCGGGAAGACAAATAACGAAGCCTGAACAGGCACAACCCCCCGCAGTCTGCGGCGCTTCCCACTGATGAACCTCAACCACAAACTCTCAGCAATTACAACTGTTGCGGACGCCTCTCGCGTCCCTACCCGCGGACACCGTAGTCAACGCGGCAGGAAAAACAAAAACGCACGCGGAAAAGATGTGCTGGAGTGGATGTATTTCACAGCACGCCACTGAACTATGTCCCAGATCTTCCCACGAGCGAGCAGGCACACGCTCCCAGCGCGGGGAGCGGGAAGTCAGCTCCAGGCACCACGCTGCTCGGGGAGACCAGCGGGAGCAGCTCCTTTGTCTGGCCCGCAGC
>NW_009912201.1:0-14352 GCF_000696875.1 Nestor notabilis
TTGCCGGCTGGGCTTAAACCACGACAGTGGGATACACGGAAAACCTAGTGTTGCCAATCTATTTCTTATTATGATATACTCTAAGGATCCAGCTAATGTTTCTTGGTTTGTTTGCTAAAGATTTCTCTTTCAATATGAATTAGTCATTTAAAAGTTGATCTTGCTCCCAATATGTGATTGATTACAAGGGTGGGGTCAGTATTATTCAATCTGATGGGAAATATAATTAATCTTCCACATATAAATGATTTCATAGTCTAGTACAGAATAAAATACGACTTTCAGGCTTCCTCTGTGCTTCAGTTTATTTCTGTAAAAGTGAGAGAGCAAACTTTTTCTTCATCAAAATATACTTTAAAATAAAATTTGTTATTACTTGTGACAATTAGTATGACACAATGCCTATGAACAAACGTTCGTGCTACCTGTACAGGAGAAAGTACAATAGCTTCTGTTGATTCTTCCAGAGTCACATTCCACAGGTAGCTACAGGTGATGGTACTAAGTCTCAAGTCAAGAAATTCCCAGTGTTCTGCATTCAAAGCTTTTTCTGTATCAATCATTCCAATAACAAACTAAATAGCCAATAAAGATCCTTCCCATCAGTTACGTTTTATCAGAAGTTTCACTTTCCATTTTTCTTTTATAATTTCTGCTAAGTTTTACTCTTCTGTATTCTCAGTCAAGTTTCCATCCTTGTTTCTGGTGATTGTTTTACACAGATCATACAGATTGTATCAAATTGTGCAGATATTCTTAGGAATCTAAACAACAGATCAAGGACTTTAAATGGAAAAAGTTTTTCCCATCATCTCATTTTGAGACTGAAAGAGGTTTCCTGGTAGTCATCTATAGATGTGAGTTTGAAACAGTGATATGAACATTATGCAAAAATCTACGAATCTGGACATAACAAAGGAAATAACCTTTCAAAATACCACATGGAGCACAATGAAGAGAATTTGGGTGTCTGTTGATTTATCAGTGGTTTGGTTTTTTTTAAGTATTCAGGTAGAAACAAGTACTTCTGTTGATTGGATTACATGAAAGACTGAAATAAATTAACTTCTTTAAAAATATTTTTATTAGGAGATAGCAGTAGGATAAGATTGTAGGATCAGCTGTGAAAGTAGCTGAAGGAGGCATTATGAATTTGGATGGTCATAGGAGAGTAAAAGGGGGATAAAATGAATCTGAGCCGCACCAACATATCCTACAAGCACCCTAGGTTCTCTAGACTTAGGACAAACAGGGCAATGGGCAATCATTGACACAAGAGAAATAGCTAGAAGTTTTATGTGAGATAAATTTTCTTAATGCATGTTCTTTCCTTGAAGATGTACATGAAGGTGATGATTTAGTGTATAGGCCTTGGGTGGGGAAGTCATTTGAATCTATTTTTTCTGATTTGGAATGGACAGAGAATTCAGCACAGGAACTCTGTGCTGAATGCAAAAGGCAAAAAACATGTATCTGACTTTTCATACCCTAGGCTAGTACCCTAAACAGCATGAAATGGGCTTCTTCATGGGAATTTCAGCACCATTAAGGTTTTCAAGAGTATTTTACTCATTCCAAGTGTAAAAAATCACTACAGAAAGAGAAATTATTATTCTCTATTTAGCTATACCTTCTTCAGCCCTACATTTACCACTTTCATCACTTTAAAGCACAATCCATTTCATACACGTTTTCCAGGAGAAAATCAATATGAAACTCTAATCTGAGCTATAAGTAGTTGCTACACTGAGCAAAAAAAAAGTTTGATATGCTGAATTGCTCAACCAAATAAATAATTTAGATAAGTGAGTCAATGGTGCTGAAAAGTAAGTCTTCATTAATGGACATCACTGAGAGAGCAAAGAAAGCAAAATGAATCATCAGTCCATTGCCTTTAATAGTATGATTAAAGAAAGAAGGTACTGAATTATTAAGAACAGTGGGGATGGAAAAGAAAAAGAGGAAAAACCATAAAGGGTACCAGCTTGCAGAATGATGATGAACTGGATACTTCTGCTATTCTGAAGGGGATTGTTTTTCTTTATTTTTTAGCTCTCAGGGATGACAATTATTTAGGCCTTGATTCTGTACCTAGCAATATCACAGGTATCTTCTTCCCCCAGTTTCATATAAATCAATGATTTCTGTGATTTACATATGTAAGCAGACTAGTAACTGAATCTGGAGGAGGCTCCTGAAGTAGTATTAAAATAAGTCCTGTTCCTTCTGAGGTTAATAGCAGAACTCAGACAGACCCTAGTAAGGACAGAAACAACCTCCAGGATTTTGAAGCTAGGACAGCAGGGTAATTTACGTAGATTTTCTTTTTACAGAGAAATAAAGGCTGAATACACAAAATGTAATTCATTGAAAGAATATTTTAGGATGATATTGGTATCCTTTGAATCCACCTTCTGAGTAATTACACAAAGCCAATTCCTTCAGATACCTTGCATTGCTTACAGAAAAGCTTTACTGCCCCTTCTTATTCCACTGTTCAGCTGTGTATTGTTCTTTATAGACAAGCTTATAATGTATACTTAACTGGGATGTACAGTTCAAAGATTTCTTGTATGCTGGACTGGCTTTTCTCTCACAAATGATCTGAGTCAGCTCTCTGGATATAGAATCCCTAAGTAATTATACATTTGGATTTAGTTTTAGATTTGCAACTCTTCAAAAGAATATTGCAAAAAGCTGAGGTAAGTCCTTCTCCGTGACATCTGCATAAAGATTTGCTCAGATTCACTTGGTTATCTAAATACGTGCCTTTTATATGCCATTAAAGTATGATGAAAGGGTATGCTGGGGATTCTATATTTTAATTTGATTTGATCAGTTGTTAACTTTTATTTCTCCTGAATTGGACATTCTAATAGCAAGGATAACCTCGTTTGGTGTATTACAGAGACCTCTGTTATTATTATTACTAAATTCCATGATATAGAAGACATAGATTTATTTTATTTTATTTTATTTTAATTTAATTTATTTTATTTTTCTCATACCTAACCATATAGCTGTAATGCTATAACCTCTGTCCTTACCCCTCTTCTACCTGCCCTATGTTGGGGGATTTTATTTCATTTTGCTACATCATGTCTAAATTGGATTGTCAGCTCTCCTAGGAAGAACCAAGAGAATTCTGTATGGTTTTGGTACTATAAAAATAATAATAATAATTACTGCACTCTGATCCCACTCATAAAAACTCCTGTACCCCCTGCCCTATATTGAAAGTATGCATTATAAATTGTCTGAAGAAACTGCAGAAACTGACGACAGAAAGAAGTGAATATGGTCACCAGCAGATGTGCTTGATGTATCAGCATATCAGCATCTTTTTATCCTTTCATGTACCTGGGACATGAACTGTTTGATCCTTTGAGCGGGTTTCCAGGACAATCCATCTGTGTTTTGATACTTATTTAAAAGAGTGAGGAAAGAGAATGACATATGTCAGTATCTGAATTGCCCTTAACCTGCAGGCTATGAGCGAGGCACTCCAGCTTTACATTGCTGCTGAGGACTATCTATGGATATTGAAATATGTTGCTTAATGCACTGCAGACAGAAGTTTGTGTACTGTAGTAAAGACTGTGATATTGAAATCTCTATGTGGCACAGTATTCTGCAGTATAAATCATCATACCTTCCAGAATGAGCAGCAAAGGAGGAGCTTGATACGTATCTATTGCTTATTATCTCTTCCTTTGCAAGAACAATGGCCCAGCAGATGAAAGTGATGACAATGTGGTAAGAACAACAAAAAAAAAAAGAAAAAAGAAAAAGAGTGTTTGCTTGTTTTCAGAAGTGGCTTATGTAGGAAGGACAGGAGATTAAAAAATAGCATTTCAGTAGTTAAAAATGCGGAGATCCTGTCACTGCCTGGGATCCAGCAGATTTTAGTACCAGGCTCATCAGGAGTAGGATTTATGCCACAGCAGTTTCTCCTTATCCTTCCTTTTCTCCATCTTCTGCACTGGTTACATACATGATCATGGGGCACCAACTCCCTGATTAGTAACACTGACCCAGTCAAACAATTTCATACCAACTAAATATGCATTCTCCAACTGATTCCTTTTTCCTAAAGTATGACAAGTAACAAAAAATCCAAGGTGTAACTGAGTGGCAGATGTCCACAGATCCACCCAGAAGATCAAGGACTCTTATGGTGTCTGTTTGCCAGAGTTGGTAGAAACTTGCTTAATAATTTCTCTTCCTTCGCTGGTACATTTCTGGCTTGTTTAATATTGCCAAACTGTCTTTGTCTGGCTCAGTGAAGAAGCTTTTCCCAATGTTTATGTTCTAGCTGAGATACTTCACCTATTGCATGGTAAATTTTAGAAAATATCCAGACCTTGGATTCTTTTATATCAGATTCACTTTAATATAATTTACTGAACCTAGTTGCAACCACTAAAAAGGCTTTGGGAATGCATGTTTCTAATTTTCCTATCTTGAGTTTTCCCTTTGTCTCTTCATACCTAGTATTTTATGTGGTAGCACCACTGGAGTTGAGCACCGTGAATTCCAGCATGTTACTGATTGTACATATGCAGTTTGTTGGCTGGTAACACCTAGGTTTTAAAGCACAGACTGAATACCTACCCGGACTTTCACTTTGTGAAACTTCAGTGAAATAATATTAAATAATTATCTCTGTCTACTTCAAAGACACAGTAAGGATTCAGTGACAATAGCAGTTGTCAACTTTATCATTTCACCCAAACGAAAGCTGACAGCTTCTACATGATCTGCTCTCTAAATCCTCTAGAGAGCACTCTCCCCCTCGAGCCTGATGTGTGGATTTTGGAATTGCAGGTGACTCAGAACTTGGACCCAGAGCAGTCTCCATTAGTTATTCTCACTAGGCATTTCATTAAGTTCTAACAGCGTGGGTTTCCCATGGCAGATACTTAATGACAGTGTTTCTTTTATAATGTTTGATTTAAAAAAACAACCACCTTTGCATAACCTTACTGGGATTACCTGATCTACTGGGCTCTCTATAGAAGCATTTTTTTACTTTCAGTCTGTCTTCAGTGTTAAAAATGAGCCTGTATGTCATATGGATTCAGCTTCTTTCCTTTTGCCCATCAAATGCAGGCAAGGCATAACAAATATTCATGACAAAAAAGCAATAATCCAAGACTTCAAATTACTTTAGCAATTCCAAATGCTCTCTGGAAAACAGGGATGCAACTGGAATCATAATTGAGGCCTGATTCATCACGTCAATCATAATTGAGGCCTGATTCATCACATCTGTATTACTGATAGGAAAAATGTTCTAGAAGATACCTTCAAAGGATGTAAGTGTGCATGTGTGCTTCTGTGTGTGTGTTGAGGATGCAGAATTATTAACCTGTTGTAAAAAGCCTTCTAATTCCTTTAAGGAAAAGCTAATACGTAGCAAGCTACATGCAAACCTAGGCAAAAAAGTGGGAAACAGACATTAGACTATTATTGGACAAATTCCTATCGTGTTGTTAGTCTTCAATGCAAGATGTAATTTCCACACTAAATCAAGATTTTCAAGTATTTTGTGATGTGAATAAATTTCTACAAAGGATGACAAAGGCTATTAACTGTGAGACTAGTGACTGTGCCACCTGTGACCCTTCCCGTGTTTCTCACTATAGACTAGATATTAATGCTGTACTTTAAATATATAAGACTGCTTAAATCACATTGAGTGCTCCTCAGGGGAATGTTAAACAAACAGAGAACATGTTAACATAACATTTATCAGCACACACACTGGCAGAAACAGTCTCAGAGATTCTGAATAAATCACAAAGCTGTTTCAGTCTCCTCATTTTTATTATTTTTCAGAAGACAGCCTATATGGACAGATGACTGTCTTAAGCGATCAGTGACAAAAATTTAGTAAATGTCAGATAAATAACAGGAGTTAAATGTTCCAGTAAAACTCTACAATGTGATCAATTTGGTACTCATTATTTATAAATGTTTTATGGTCTTTATATTTAAATACTATACTATTTTCTTATAGTAGCTATGTTGTGCCTGTTCCAGATAAAGCTGAAAGAGTTTGGAGTTATTCCATCACCCAATATGATAGCAATTTCAATCTTTTAAATCTGTCTCAAATGGAGTAAAACTGTCCAATCATGCTGTGCAACAATATTTTCTAAAATGTGTATTGGCTCTTTTGGAGACCTGTTAATTTATATTCTACATATAAAAGTGCTTTTCCAGAGGGAGGAAGCTGAAAAGGGCTGGAGGGGAAGGAAAAGAATCTTGTCCAATATTTCACAATTCACTCAAAATGTAGTTAAGTACTGAGTCCCTGTTAACTTTCACACCTATATTTTAGCCCCTGTTTTAAAACATATGCTGTTCCAGTCCCTGCAGAACTCTCTACTGGTTGGTACCTCTCACTCCACCTTTGATCAAGTTGCATGCAGTCACTCCAAACTTTCAGGCAGCCTTCATTTCCTTTATGAACCATGCAGGTCAGGCCTGGTGGGACTGCTGCAATATAGAAATCACAAGATTTGGGCTGGGTTTTTTTTTTTTACACAGTATAGTATACCAATTTAAATCCCTCCCTCAGCATAGCTTTGCTCTTTGTAAGGCAGCCACAGTTATAAGTCTCTATATCTGCCTCTGGCAATAAAGGCTATACGATTTCCAAAAGAATACTGTTAAGGCTTGATGTAAGAAAAACCAATATGTAACCAACCAAAAGTATTTTTTGAACCACCTTTAAATCTTGCTATCAAGGCAGTCCAAATCCTCTTAATGATTTATGTGTTGCTCAAAACTTGCAGGAAGTCAAAAGTCCTGGCAATCCACAATGGTGTCCCAGAACTATGTGAAGCTCTAAGGAAAAAGTAGTATTTTGTGGTGTCTTTTGAGCCTATTTTCCAACCCTAACTAGAGTTCAGAACAGTATGGAAACATGTCTACCTTCCTGAAATCAGGCGGCAGTAGATCAAACACTGTACATACATCAGAGCTTTACAGGGAATTGTTGGTAGGTCACTGATATGCAAAGCTAATCTTTAATTGTCTTCAAATGTTTCAGGATCATTTAAACTGCAATTCTACAGGGAAAGGAAGATGGAAGTGTGAAATAAAGAGACTATGAGCCTGTTCCATTAAAAAGTTACAGACCATTTACATAGGAAAGGAATGCATGAAAATCCTTTACAATATGCCGTGTGATTTATTAAATTCCTTTTCCCTGTGTAATCGGTTAACTGCACTTGAAAGGTGTGGATTCCAAAGATGAGAGAAAAAGGCCGAAGAAAATGGGGTAGAGCATTGTAGCTTGCTCAAGATTTGTGCCCAGCAGACAGACAAAAAGGTAACTGTTGTGAACACAGAAAACATTTTTGAGGCTCAGTAGCCTGTCTTCAAAGGGCTCATTGACTATGAGCTCATGAGTGCTCAAAGTTGTCCTGTGCTGGAACAGTATTGCTTATACTGGAACATGAAAATGTTGCTGGTTTAGGGTTTTTTTTTGTTTGTTGTTGGTGTTTTTACAGTAATCTCAGTATATTAAAAACCTGTGAGTAGCACAATTGCAATGAACTTCATAGTCAAAGAAAGATCCATCAAAGATCAGTATGACTGAAAAGAATTTCTCCTACTTAGTGTTCTTTCTCCGTCATCTTTTCTTTGTCTGCCATAAAAGCACTGATGTCAGACAGTTTCACCAAGAGGTAGAATTTCCCCTCTTGCTGTCCTTTTAGCAGTGGCCTCTGAATGGCTAATAATTGCTTGCTTATTTTGCTCTTTCTCTCCATTCAAACTGGAACTATGCTATTTGTGCCTCCCCCCCAAATGCTTGTTGACTTTGCTTTACAGGTCAGGGTTCAGGATCAGAGACCAGCATTGGTCAGGAAGGGATAGTTTCATTTTTGATGTGGAGGGAACTTCCTATCAATAGCTTCTTAGTGTACCTTACCATAAATGAAAACATATGATGAGAAGATTGAAGAGCGGAGGAATATGTTCTGAATATGCAAAGTGGGATCCTGCAGTTGGTTATGATTCACTAACATTTTAAGTGGGTATCTCCTCATAGACAAAATTGTTTAATATCACATTAGATAAAATTTTCTATGGCAAGGCATGTTCTGAGCAGACAAGCCATTGAAGAACAGTTGGAGATACGTTATCAGTCCATTTAAAAATATATGTGAGACTAGAACTTTTAACTATCCATGAATGAAAACTCAGATGGCTAAGGAAAACGTAGGCAGATGGCTAAAGAAAATGTAAGAGAGAAGGGAGAAGGAAAGGGAGAATCAGAAATACAAAAATATATTTGATAAATAGGTAACAGAGAAGGGAGGGTTTTTTGCAGGAAACAAGAAGTCACAGGAGAGGGAGAGAAAATCTTCCAGCATCTCTGGTGTCTACAGTTATCACTGAACTCTAAAACTCTAAAACTGTATGAGCTGGCAAGGCAAGATATTCAGCCAGTACGGAGAACAGAGAACCTACATCAATCTATGTAACCATGGGTTGTGCTGGAGTCCAAATGAAGAGGATAAGCTGAATGAACTCTGTGTGGCCTGAGGAGTATATAGGACATGCAGGACAGTCAAATCTAGACGTGTCCTGGGATATGCTGGAGAGATTGAACAAGCATGTGTGAAAAACATGAGAGAGTGAACTAAGGTATGTGGGTTGAGCTGGCATGGAAGTAGAATGAATTTCTGCACACACCAAACAAATGGTTTGGTTGTATTTATGATTTAGAAGATGAAAATGGAGCTTTTTTTGCCATTGTTTTGCTTAGCAACAGCAACAAAAACTAGTACTCAGATGGGACTGTCAATTGCTCAGCTCATTAAAATATTAAGAGAGAACACATCTTAGCAGAGCTCTGAGCCTGCAGAGCTGCCAAAATCAGCTTCCCAATACCCAGGGAAGGAGTGCTGAGAGTTTTTCTCCTTTTTCTTTTCTCTTTTACCCCTTATTGTCATCAGACTTGAAGCAGACTGCTTCCTACCATTAGTTTTCACTAGCTACTTTTCTTGTGTCTCAAGTAAAGACGCCTGGGGCACCATGTTCCAAGGCTTCTTCAGCAAATAATACAGATTAACATCCATCCCAGAAGATGTGTTGTAACAGGTTTCTTTTCCTCAGGTCCTCATGAAGTCAAAGCAATGCAAAGGTTCCCCTGCCTTCCATGACAGCCTGATTTATGTAAGAGGAATAATAGGACCAAAACTAAGAAGGTAACCAAAGGGTCTGAAGATATAGTAGCTTATTTGATTTTCTGGATGCCAGAATACACTGTTTAACATAGAAATTTGACTAATTTCAAGTAATTTCAAGACAATTTTGACTGACTTTATGAAATTGTGTTAATGCTGCTATGGTGGGTTGACCCTGACCAGCAGTCCAGCAGCCCAGTACCCACACAGATGCTCACTCATTTTCACCCTCTCCCCAGTGGGATGGGGGAGACAATAGTAAGAACATAAGTGAGAAGACTTGCAGGTTGAGATAAAAATTGTTTAATAGGTGAAGAAAAAAGATGTGGTGTCAAGTGAAGCAAAGGCAGTCACTTGCCACCTCCCACAAGTGGACTGAGGGCCAGACAACCTCCAGTCAGAAGCCACCTTGGAAGACAACCTCTCCTTCTTTGCCTTCTACCTCAGTTGCTATTGCTGAGTACTGTGTCATATGGCATGGACCACCCCTTTGACCGTTACAGGTCAGCTGTCCCAGCAGTGTCCCCTCCCAGCTTTTTGCCCACCCTGAGCCTACTCACTAAGGGCAGAGAGTGGGAAAAAGAGAAAGCTGTGATACTGTTCAAGCACTGTTGAGCAGTAGCCAAAACACTGGTGTGTTATCAACACTGTTTTAGCCACAAATCCAAAAAAGCAGCACCATATGGACTGCTATAAAGAAAGTAACTCCCAGTTAATGCCATTCAGACCCAGTACAGTTGCTATGATAGACATATTTGCTCATAAATTCTGAATATAACTGGTACCACTGGAAAAAAGAACAAAATGAAAGAGAAAAAATACTGATTTTAAAATGTGTCTGTTCTCATTTCACAGTGTGATGCATTCTCTCATATATAACTCTCATGCCTGCCCTCTGTGTATAAGGTGAGAAAGTAAAAAACTAGGGTTCTGCATTTTCCTTATTTCTTTTGTGGCTCCCTTTTAATTTATTTACCATGACTGCTTCTCTTTTTCTCATGGCCTCATTTTTCTCTGTCTATCTGGTACGTTCCCTTCCAGTTATCCAGACCCAGTAAACCAGTAGGTTTCACCACTGCTCTCTTCCAGCTTTGGAGCCAGTGCATTCCCCTCTGTCCATGTCACATGCACATTCTTTCAGTGTCCTGAAACCAGTATCAGAAAATACTTTCCAGTATCCTAAAAGCAATATAAGGGGTAGCCTCTTAGAAGGTATTACTGACGTCTTGGATCCTTCATTTTCTGTGCTGATGAAAACTATGCTGCTTACTGGCATTCACTTTGGCCCCAGTTGGTCGAAGTGTATAAGCACACATCTAAACATCTTGCTAATATCAGGAAAGTATATGTAAAGTGTCTTGCTGAATTGGGGTTTTGATAGTTTTAATGTACTTCAGGGAATCATTTCTTACTGTTCAATCAATATTAAAGCAGGTTAGCCCAATGTCAGTGCAGTAACTCAATATCATCAAAAGTTTGATACAAACCAGCTCAGAAACATGAACAAGTGGGGTTTTTTTAGTACTGAAGAGATTGTACCTGAACTACCAAAGACAGAAAACAACCACAGAAAGAGAAATACTTTGTTTTCCTTTTTCCTTTGTGTAATTAGCCACTGGTCTATTCCTAAAAAGGAACACAAATGTTCAAATGCGCTTGAAAAAAAATGATCAAGGAAATAGTCTTTCAGCATACATGGTTTGAAATTTGGGGTTTTTCTGTGAACACAGCTCTTCTGGTCCTCTGCAATCATTGTCAGCTGTTGATCAACAATATGACAAGCTCCTGCCAGCGTAACCTGCTTTATTTTACTGTTTACTCATCAGAGCAATTGATGAGTTTTGTTGGAATGCTCTTCTTCCTGCCCAAGTTCCTCCATTTCACAGCTGTAGTGGAGCACACATCTCTGTCCTTCTTAGAGTGAAGGATTAAACGCAGATAATTTCCACAGATAATTTAGTTTGGTTACCACAAGTTGTTTTCTGTTGTCCTTCCCTCTCTCTCCAAGGCTTCTGGGAGAGCTGGTTGACATCAGCAACACTGGGAATCAGGATGGTAGTTCAGTAAATAAACTTTAAAAGTAGTTAGGCAAGCACATCTGAGACACATAATTTGTCTCTTGAACTTGAAAGTGACAATTACAAGGATGAGTAGTGGTTCTGATGTTTAAGGAAGAAAACAGAATGAAGTATTTAATTGAATTTATCTGGATTCTAGTCCTCACAGTGCATTGACTTGTGGCCTGACTTAGAGCCAAAAGAGGGACATCGACACGTGCCACTTTAAGGAAATTTTAGCTCACAGACCCTAGAACAACATGACAGATTTCCCCTGAGCCCTGGTATAGACTGCATTTGTGAATGTTCCTTAGCACCTCTGCAGAGGAACAGAAGAGAATTTGGGGAAAGGTTAGAATGAAAACTCTTATAGCTACAGTAAGCTGTTCTTCAGCTGCTTTTAGCAGAGGGCAGCTCTAAACTGACTTATGCTGAGGTGGAGGTGAAACATCTCTTATGTGCCCCATCTGTATCACTGTCCCTAGATGTAGAAGTTTGTACCCATTAGCAGCAGCGACACTAAGCACTCAAGACTGGGTGGACAGATTAAAGCTTACAGCAAGTGCCAGGAACTCAATAGGTTACTGATTAGTAGTTACAGTATTCCAACAGCTATCACTGATTCACAATTCTTCTCCGAATTTTGCAGTAAATGCATTTTATTATGGCTGTCCCATAGCCCAGTGAACTGTATTGCACAACAGAGGAGAGCACTGTCTCTTTATGCAAGGCCCAACCTGACTTAGGTGTTTGATCCAAGGAAAGGATTCATGACTATGACTTCCGAATGGCACCTGAGGTGAGAGCGAGGGATCTGAGTCATTTCTGCCAGCTGACTTGGTATGCCCCTACTCAGTATCCTGAGAAATTGATGTAGCCCACATAAGGAACGCATTCTTGGGATCTGTGTCTCTCAATGTGTTTTATAAATAAATCGGGTGTGTAATCTAGGTCATTGGTTTCTACTAGAAGACAAGGCAGCTGTGAGTTAGTTACTGTTCTTTTATCAAAAGAAGCATGACCAGCAGGTCAAAGGAGGTGATCCTGCCCCTCTACTCTGCTCTCGTGAGACCTCACTTGGAGTATTGTGTCCAGTTCTGGTGTCCTCAACATAAAAAGGACATGGAGCTGTTGGAGCAAGTCCAGAGGAGGGCCACAAGGATGATAAGGGGACTGGAGCACCTCCCGTATGAAGACAGGCTGAGAAAGTTGGGGCTGTTCAGCCTGGAGAAGAGAAGACTGCGTGGAGACCTCATAGCAGCCTTCCAGTATCTGAAGGGGGCCTACA
This sequence comes from Nestor notabilis, assembly GCF_000696875.1. Lineage (NCBI taxonomy): Eukaryota > Metazoa > Chordata > Aves > Psittaciformes > Psittacidae > Nestor > Nestor notabilis. The sequence continues at coordinate 12,552 of NW_009912201.1, forward strand.
AGGATGTTGGGGAGGGACTCTTCTTTAGGGACTCTAGTGGTAGGACAAGGGGTAATGGCTTTAAACTTAAACAGGGGAAGTTTAGATTAGAAATAAGGGAGAAGTTCTTCACAGTGAGGGTGGTGAGGCACTGGAATGGGTTGCCCAAGGAAGTTGTGAATGCTCCAACCCTGGAGGTGTTCAAGGCCAGGTTGGACAGAGCCTTGGGTGACATAGTTTAGTGTGTGGTGTCCCTGCTCATGGCAGGGGGGTTGGAACTAGATGATCTTAAGGTCCTTTCCAACCCAAACCATTCTGTGATTCTATGATTCTATCTGCTTTCTACCTGTATAGTGCAGCATCCTTGCTCCCTCAGCTGTGACCAACAGGTTGTGAGAGAACAGTTCCTGCCACAGCCACTAGGACAGCTGTCTCCTAATGCCTAGTCAGAAAGGACTGGTACATCAAAGAGACATAGTGAGGTGGCCACTTAAGGTAGTTGTTTTCAACCCTTTTGATCTTCAGAGTAAGCTGTGATGGCCCATGGCTGGTAAAAAACAAAAACGAATGGATGCCAACACCCGATTCACAGTAATAGAACCTGCCACTGACTCTAGGCCCTGCCTCCCCAACTGTTTGTGTGCTGGGCACTTTCAAATCTTGGCTGGGAATTCAGACTGAATCTGGGAGCTAACACAGAAGATAACACGGGCAGGGTAAATGTCAGACACAGCCTCTGGTGACTGCACTTCTTGGAGCTGTACTTCTCCAGAAGGGAGGGAGGCCTTGAAATAAATGCCTGTGATGACATTCTGTGCTGCTCTGCCTGTCAGTGCTGCTTCAAATACTCTATTTACCAGGCCTGCAGAATCAAATGATGCCTATTCTGGAATCTCAGTGACCACTAGGACAATCTGCCCTTGTTTGCACAGCTTTTAATTCCTTCTTCCTGGGAAGTGTCCCCTTCCAAATCACATCAGTCCTAAGTGCACTACTATGTGTCTAGACCCAGCCCCAGGCCTTCTGTGCAGTGCTGCATGTGCTAGCACAAAAGCATCTCCAGCAGCCTGTTTCTTTCAAATGTCTTGCAAGTGCCAAGTCAGAAAATGTTAGGTTTTGGTGGAAAGAAAACAGTTGTTTATTTTATTTTATTTGAATGATAGTGTGGATTTCAATTCAGCAAAGACATAAAGTATGTTCGTAAATTGTGAGTGTATGTAGGTGGGTGTGCTGGTGGGTGTGGGGAACATATGGAAGAAACTGCAGCATGGGAAAGCAACCAACAGAAGGGGGTTTGGATGTATAAGACAAAGCAGATTTCTCCTCTTGGCTTACTGGGGAAGTGGTGGAATCACTGTCCATGGAAGTGTTCAAAACCTGTGTAGATGAGACCCTTAGTGACATGGTTTAGCGGTGGTCTTGGCAGTCTTGGGCTAAAGTCTGGACTTGATGATCTGAAAGGTCTTTTTCAACCTAGTTGATTCTATGATTCTACACTGTAACTCTCCTTTTAGCCACAGTTTACGCTAGGACCTTTTTCTCCCACCCTTCTAGTTGATAAATCACACCCAGATCTCTCTCTATTTGCTTTCAATGTAATTCTTGAATTTATAGTTTTGGATACCGAAAAAAAGTAACCCGAAAATGCCCTCAGTAACAAAAAATCAACAACAAAACGTAGTTTCCAACGCACCGAGCTGCACGGTGCGGCTCTGCGTGTGTTCGCTGTGCGTGGCGCTTCACGCACTGACCCTGGGTCGCGGCCGTGCCCGTTAGTCACTGTTCGCAGCCGCTGTGCCCCGGTTCTGCTCGGCGGCAGAGC
>NW_009912202.1:0-24122 GCF_000696875.1 Nestor notabilis
TTTTTTTTGCAGAAAGGCCTTTCCTACAAAGGAGATTTCTTCCTTCAAATGACATGGTGCAGATAAAACAGGTCATGCACACTTACTTGAGCCACAGCCTTTAATGAGAAGATTTCCTTTCCCATGTAGACATCTGTGATCTCATGCAGGGGGTGCCTACAGAAGAGGTGATTCATCTGCTAGGCCAACAAGCTGCTGAATGACTTCTCTACTCCTACCAGGATTAAAAGGCAGTTTGAAAAGCATTTACCAGACATCACAGTCATATTGGGAAGTCTGAACTATCATGCTAACAAGCTTTCCTTAAGTTGCAGGGGGAAGGCCATTAAAAGGATGATGGCTGTGATTTTAAACTGTGTGGCAGATCCCCTCTTTCAGCTATAATAGCCAGAAAGCCCCACAAGGCTGTTAGAGCAAGCCTTCACCCCTCTCCATCTCAGAAATTCTGGGGTTTTGCCAATACTGGCTGTGAAGAAAGACTCTGTTCTCATTGCTTTCAGATCAGCACAACCAACTAGAACATGACATGATCTCAACAGAGGATTTGGTTGCTGGCTCTCCAGATATGGTGCATCAACAGCAGCTGGAGTCAGAAAGATATCAGTATAAAGCTGTCACCTTCTAACTTACTACCTGCTGCCTGGGTGATCATGTTTGCCTGAAGACCTCACAGCAACATGCTGCTATCACTTCCTATGGTGATGCAGAAGCAATGGAGAGGTGAGTGAATGAGACTGATTTTTATTTTGTCCTCTCACACACTGTTAGGTGACCTTGTTCTGAAATGAGAATGGCTGAATGCTTCACTACTTGCTGGAATGACAGAGACAAGCCCCAGGCCCAGACTGAATTTGCAGTACTGAGTGATGCAGTGTGGCTGTACCAAATATACAAAGTCGTAAGCCAGGCTATGTTGCTTTGCATATCACATTAAAAAAAAAAAAAAAAATTAGTCTTCTTAATCATCGTCATGCATGTCTGCACTTCCAGAGGTCACTAAAAAGCAGTCAGAAGAGCAAAAGTATTTCTGATGAAGACTGCAATAACTGCCCCTGCACATGACCCAGGAAAGAGGGCAGTAGGAAGCAATGAGGAGTGGGGGCAATCAGTGTAAATGCAATCACAGATTAGCAAGAAAATATGGCTTCAGCTTCAAACAACAAACTCTAGTATACAGCTGTGTTTGATTCAACATGATCTAAAAGCCAAAGGAGAAGACACCTAAAAAGGTTCAAATGTCTGTTACAGAAACACACTCAAAATCCTCCCCCATTTTCCTGTTGAGATTTCAAAGCAGTTTCTGGAAGATTTCATGACATGTTTCATTTATGCTTTCGGTGATGGTAATCACAGATAGTTATTTTTGCCCGGGACAGCTATGTTCCCGCCTTTTTGAAATGTGAGCTTTCACTCTCCTATCCATATTCAGCACTATAACTGCACCACGTAAGAAAAACAACTGCAAAAACGTAAACAGAGGAACAAAAAGGTATAGCTGAAAAGATGGAGGGGTGAGAGGGAACAACTCTTACTGTGCTGTATAGTTTCTCTTTTCCTACTGGTTGGTTACCCAGCCCAATCAAGTGCAAGTCAACCAACCGATACCTGATGTGTTTTGCAGATGGATCAGCAGTGATGCATATCTGATGCACAGATGTTTCAACTTGGATTTGCTAGCTATCCAGCGATCAGTCAGAATCCTGATGCTGATCATTCACAGATGTTGCAAAAAGAAACTCCTCTATCCACTGCAAATAAATTTATACCTTTTACTTTTGGTCAGCCACAGCAGTAGACTCCTATGGAAATCAAAGTGAGACTTTCAGCTAAGATGGTGGGGTTTTGCAGTTGGCTGCACTGTAGGTATTGCTCCTTTGAAAAGAAAATCCCTGAAGCCATTTCTGAAGCAAGGGAACTTTGTTTTAGCTCAAAAGGCACCTTTGACTACCAGAAGCACTAAGGGATGTGTTTGAAATCAAAGTCACAGCTACTAAACTGGTTTCTTCATTCAGGGGGAAGATTCAACCAGCCTACCAAAGGGCTGTGTAGTCAAGGGGCAGCTACACTCAGGGCTGCAGCTGCAGTGCCACATACCATCAGCCTGGCAGCAGCAATAAAATCACTAAACTCTCTAGCTTAGTGTTGACAATATATGTACCATCAGTTCTGGTACCTGAAAAATCATGCGACAAGCCTGAAAACATCAGATAGAAAAATAACTAGAGGTGGAATTTGTTTTGTATGGTTTTGAGTTCCTGATGAATCCAGTTTTCACATTATTCTTTGTGATCACAGCTGTAATCAGTGCCTGCTTTGTGAAAATTGTGGTTGTCACCAGGGACTATGTGACTCGGCTTGGGAAGACATTATGTAAACTAAGTATCCAAAGTCCTCTCTACCTCCATGAAAGAGATCGAATCGTGCACCAACAAATTTCTGAAAGCAGGAAAACATCATAAAAACTGTTTGCCTGTGGCATGGAACAATGATATTCACTAGCTGCAGGGAGGGTAATCGTCTCAGGAGCCTCAAACAGCATGCCTTCTACACCGTTTGTGCTCCCCAAGTGGTAAGCTTCTGGCCTTCCCTGTGCCCACAACAGTCATGTAGCAGGCTGTGAAAGATATAATTCAACTCTTGCCCTTCTTGGCTTGCAAGGGTCAAAAGCAGGCAGCATTGGTCCTCATTGAAACAGCCAGCATGTCATTCAGAGAAGTGATCCATCTTGCCCTTTCTCCTTCTAACATGCAGTACAGCTGTTTCAGACAGATACCTCTAAAAGACAAACCTGCCCTTCCTGATGCAACTGGACATATCCAAAGGCCACCATCAGCTGAAGGGAAACTCATTGTAAGCCCTGCATTACCTGTATTTATGCTGCTATGTAGAAATTAAACCATTACAGAGAGCTGTTGGATTATCCCTTCTTGGCAAGGACCATGCCATCTGGTATCTTTTTCCTGGACTTCTCAAAAGCATTTGAGCATTTGCTGATCGTCAGAATTCACCTATTCATCACCTATTCATCCCAGAGGACAAGCCAAAGCACTCCTTCCTTATGACATGTAGTCAAAGCCTGGTGATGAGCAACCTGGTCTCCACCACTTGGTCTTTTACATGTAATTCCTGCTTAGTGATCTCCACTTAATGGCCCCTTTTCAAGTCTTCCCTGTAATAATGTACTTACATATGTAAAGACCACAAAAAGTACATGAGGGAGTGAGGGCATGTGGGAGAAGAATGAAATAGGAGGACACAAATTAGGAGAGGATTTCTTAGTCCCCCTGGTTTCCACACACACCTATGATCTCACAGCAGGACATGAAAAAAACAGTCTCATGTGCATACTGTGTAGTGTTCTTTGCTTGGCAAACCTCAGGTAAATGCATCCCTGTAGGATTGTCCCCACCAGGTCCTTCCAGTCTGTGCTACTTCCACAGACCTCTGCAGAAGTCATGTATTAGGGTCTGGTGCTGAGCAAATGTCACCCTCACAGTAACAGTTAAAACAGATCCATTTCCAAATTGTTGCACCTGGTAGGAGACAGGTTTATGTCATGCATCATTCTGCAAGCATGGAGCTGTCATCCCAGAAGGGAAGTGGGTATTTTTTAACTATCAGATCTGAAAAGCACTTTGAGTTTTACTCTCCCTTGGCCTTTATTTGCTGCAGTCCCTAAATATGCAGAGTAGCCAGCAAGGGTTTTCATGTGCTGAAAAATTAGTCGTGGGTGTGAGTGCTTTGCTGAGGCAGAGTTGAGAGCCTGACCCCATGATACTTCAGACTTTTGTCACTGGATTCCTCAGGACTCCTATAACCAACCTAGGCTGCTAAATCAACATGGGGAGGGCAAGCAAGCAGCAAACAGCTGCTTTGCCCTATTCAAGATACAGACTGTGAACATGGAAACTCTTTCTCAGAAGATGGAGGTGCTGCAGGCAGTAGCAGCTGCAGGAAGGAAGCATGGGTCATGTCATCAGCAGTGCCACCATCACACTGGCAACAGTCGGTGTGCAGTGACAGGTAATGCTGCTCTCAGTACCAAAGAAGAAGGATGGAAAAGATCCTTGGAAGTAAGTTTGCAGTTGCAAGAGGAACTTACTGCTTTTACAGCTGTATCTAGCTCCCCTTTGCTCCCACTGACACTGGAGGGCAGGAAGGACCACCATCTGGCCTGAAGATGGGGGAGGTGGCAGAGACATTGGTGCATGGGGAGACCTATGGGTCAACAGGAGTAAGCACTCATTGGAAGAAGAGGGGCTTCTCGTGAAGGTGGAGTTTCATAGCCAGGTATCTTCATATCCGAAGGACACCACAAGCCATGCATTGAAAAAAGGCATATTTGCCACTTGAACATAATACTTATGAATTGGTCCCGCAATGCTGCTAACCTGAATTTCAATTTCCAAGACCCTCAGTTCACCCACTCCTGCCTGAAATCACATCCGTGGGTCTCCAGGGTGTTCTGAGCATGGCCAGCTAGCGAATGGACAGGCCTGTGTGGGGCTCCACTGTAAGATGTCATGTGGAGAAGGGAAGGCTTTAAGCTGTGCTTTCCCCACTTTATGTTATGCAAATGTGCAGAGGTATTAGCAGGCACAGCATAATTTACAGGTACAGCCAATCTGACACAGCTTCACATGGGCTTGTGAGTAGTGTTTCTGGTGCCATCTGGACAGCAGATAGATGTCACCAGCCTCCCTTCTAAACTGTTGTACCATATCCAGTACCTAAAGTACTCACCAGCTGAAGGGAGAACACTTATGAGGTATGTATTATATTACTGTTAGTCTAATGCTCCTTTGATTAAGGAAGTCCTACATGTCCCTTTCTGTGCAGCTCAAATGCAGCATTTATGTTATTGTTGCACTCTCTCTTCATCACTTTCCACAAAGAGGTGCCAGCTGTGAGCCGGTTCCAGAGAAGCCTTGTCTGTCTGAGAGGGCACAGGTGACACCCAAACCCAGCAGCAGGAGGGAGCGTGTGCAACCTGTGCCATCATTTGCCATGACAAGGTGTGTTGTTGAAACAGAGGGTCATGTACTCACTCTCCTCTCCACCTTGTGTCACCAGATGAGGAGGCTCTTGTGGCGAAAAGCCTGGCCTGTGCGTATGTGTGCAGCACATGGTGACCCCCATACATGGCAGAGCAGAGCTCACTCTCTAGTGAGGTCACATTCAACAAAAGCCTTCATGAAAGCAGCATCAAAGGTCACATCTCTGACAGAGTCAAGAGAAGTAAAGGAGATGAATACCATGCTTCCAGAGCAAGCAGCACTAGCCAGCAAAAGCATACGGTCCACGAGGCCTGGGGAGACTCAGTTAACTAGTCTTTTGAGCTAGGGCACAAGGGCTTTGTCAGCACATGCTTATAACCAGGCTGCTGCTGAAAAGCGATGTTGCCTGACACACTGGCAGGGCTTCAGCCTGCTTGTAAAATTCAGCCTGCACTGGGCTGAATTAGGTTTGGCCCAAAAGCACTTGAAACCAGTAGAAGTCTCTCCATTGCCCCTAATACCTTACACCATATTTTTCAATGCTGATCCACTCTCCTCCAGCAACATTTAGTAAAAGTTGTTCCTCACAGAGGGGAAGGAGGAGGCAATGTCCCCCTGGATCCGCAGCAAATCCTCCAGGGATACAAAGAAACAAACCAATGCCAGCAGGTAAGTATTACCACTACCTCTGTGAGGCAACTCACCCAAGTCTAGCTCTCTTGGATCACAAAAAAAATCTCAGCTGCTTATTCCATCTGGTACTAGAAGAGAGTTTGACTTCTCCCCTCCTAAAGCACTCTTTCAAGGGCTATTTGTAAAGAAAGCTCAATGGTTATAAATCTCCCTGGAGCCACTTGCACGCACAGCCTTCACGTTAATGTACCATGACAAACTTTTCCCTTTCCTTTTAGCAAACGAAGGGTGAAGGTGTATAAACTGGAGTTTCTGAGGTCACTGACTCACAGGGCAAGGGATATGACATATGCTTTACATAAGCCCCAACTCCGAAGCCTGTGGGGACATTGTTGTTCAGTGCTGGGCTCACTCACACTGCCCTCCTAAGTCTTCTTACTCTCCTTTGGGTGGGGTGCTGGACACTGGTGCAAATCAGGAGCAACTTTGTTAGAGCCAGTGAAATTATTTTCATAAATGTGAAAGCTACATAAACAAGAGTTGCACCAGGCCTCACACGTCAGAAGTAAACCACTTCTAGCAGAAAAAAACACCCAACCTTTTATTTATTTTTTTTTCTGAGACTACTTACCCTTTTGAAAGAAAGCACTCAAACTATTCAGACATGTTTTCACTTAAAATTCTATCTAAAGAGGCTTTGTGACACACAGACTGACATCATGGTTAAGCAGGAAATAATTTTAAATGTCATGTCCCAACTTGCTATACCCAGCCTTCTCACCCCCTTGACTTCTTCTTACCCCTATCCCCTCTCCCTCTTACACATGATTTTCAGACAAACAGTATATATCCACTTCCTAAGGCTGGGAACATTAAATTTCTTCACCAAATCAAGTTTTCTTCCCAGCTCTTCCTTTTAAGGGGGCACTTTTAAACCTTCTCGAAGTCAAGCATTAAGAATAGGAAGAATATTAATGGGGTTTATGCACACATGAGTATGCATTTGGGCATTCATAAGAATGGGCTACAAGTTTCAGTATGTTTTAAGAAAACCAGTCTTATATAAAAATCCCTAAAGTTCTCAGAAAAGCCTGGCAGCATGGGAATCGAGACAACACTGCCTTCTTCCCATTGAGCAGCTATTCACATTGAACAGTAGCATAAGAGTTCCAAAGGCAATTTTCCTACAGATGCTTTGGCTTCTTCCAGAAACAGTAGCATTTCAGGCTGAGATTTCAAGGTAAGTAATTTTGAAAGCGTTTTTTTCCCACCTCTACATAAAAAAGACACACAACAGAAAGATTTATAGATCAGGAGGCTGCTCGGTTTTTATCTGGACTGTTGAATGTACGATGCTTTTCTCAGAATAAAAAAGCCTCTTGGAGTCATAGAAATTTCATGTGTTTTTTATTTTCTTTTTCTTACCCAAACACAGCCTCTTAGTCATCAGAGTCATATTTCAAGCATGTAAGAGCATCAAGGATAGAGAGATGGATTTAAAAAAGAAGCCTAACACACCCACGAAACAGCAGAAGGATGAATCTTTGAGCAAAAGCCCATTAATGAGGAAATCCAGCTTCAAGGTCTTGTTCTGGTGAAGGGACACTAAATATGGCAAAAACTACACTCATCCCAACTCACAGCAGAGCATGTTGGAAAGGGCTGCTCTCAAGTTCCTCCATTACAGCACCGCATTTCACTTAAATAGAAGTTTGCTAAACTAGGGTTTGGAGCACATCTTCATGCCTCCATGCCTTACACACCTTGCAAATCCAATCAGGATCCAAATCATATATTAATCTGTGTTCTGAAAATGTCTCAGGCCTATTTGGCAGGGCACTTAAGCATTTATATGGCGCTGATGAATTTCTGTGCCTAAGCCAACCTGATTAATTTACAGTTTTTATGGAGAGCAAAATAGAGAGCTGCAGCTCTAATACAGCAAGCAGCTTGTCTAAAATAACTACTGGAGATAGCATTTAGAATATTAGTAATTAACTGCTTTCTTGCTTGTTAGACAAAAGCTGTTAGCAATAAATGGAGGCAGGGAGGGAGGCTTCAAACATTACAAAGAGACAAAGTTATAGTTCAGAAGGGATTTTTCTAAGGCATTGATCATAGCTCTCCCACAGAAATCAGAGATGAAACTCCCACTGAATTAAATGGGGACAGACTTAAGCCAGCATTAAATGGCTTGTTAAAGTTTCTATCTACCTAGGGATCTGACAAAATGGTAGTATGCTGCAGCAAATCCTGACTCAATGTTTGGCTACGTGCATTATGTACAAGAAAACATGTATTTCACTGAACAGCAAAGAGAAATTGCTGCTCAGAAGGACACAGAGACTGCTGAGCAGTCTGAGTCAATCTGTTTCATAAGCAAAACTATGGCCACATCCAATATCCCAGGTGTTTGGGTAGGGGGACTGTTAAAGTTCTCTCCTCAGACTCCAGAGCTCTCTGCTCCTTAAATTTAGGCACTGAGGCAAAGGTTAATGTCAAAACTGTGCTTTATAAGGGTGTTCTGCCTTTTCAAACAGTTTTCCAAGCTTTTTGGAAAACACCTTGGGTAAAAATACAACAGAGAATGTCTCCAAAAGCTCCTTCACAAGCTCAATGCTTTCCCTTGAAAACATAACATCCTGCATCTGTCTGTCACAGCTGCAAGACGTTTAATCTCCACTCTGCCACAGCAGGATTAATATTTTCTTCGCCCAGGTCAAAAAGCCAGAAGAAGTACTTTCTGGTCCTTTCATGTGCTCTTGCATGAGTAATTTGTTAATTTGTGGTGGAGATACGCCACACCAGAGCCCGCTAAAAATTTCTACACAGACAGGCTGAATTCAGATCCTGACTTATAATGATGACAGCGGGAATGGTTATTGCCTCCTGTCCATGAACATCTTGCTGCAAAGATGCTAGATAAAGCCTGGAGGGAGTCTGCCTGATTGCAGTAGATTAGATTCTATGGTCTTGTCTGTGAGTAAAACAGAAGTAAAAATCTCGACTCCCAGTAGATGGCACCACTTGTTCCACTGAATTTTTTCTGTGGTTAGTGCTACTGCAGCTCACAGGCAGCTGAGCCTGCAGAGCAGGAGCTTAGTGGACTGAGAAGCCATGAGCTCTCGGCTTTACTGGAAACTGGCATGAGAGAACAGCAAACTCAGATCCACACAGTAATACCACATCCTTGAAAGAATGATGATGCACAAGCTTTTAAAACAGCATAGCCATTAAGAAAGATAATGACACGCAAGGGCAGCTGTCCCCTGTGTCCCACATGATGGCTGAGTGGGCAGGTCTCTGTCCTGTCCTCTTCAAATCCATTCCATGCAGATCAGTTCTTTGCCCTGGGGCACCGCGGGCTGCACTGGCCCTTCGATGGTGAGATGAAGTTATGGCCCCAGGCAGTGCAAGGCAGCATGCTCCATAGCAGAATTTCCCCACCAGCAAGGTGGTAGGGAAATGTGTTATGCCACCAAGGCAGCAGCAGCCCTGTCTCTGACTGCCTGGAAGTCCAGTGCCTATTCAGGCATTGGGCTTGCAGCCCAGAAAACCAACCATGTCATGGGCTGCATCAAAAGAAGCCTGACCAGCAGGTCAAAGAAGGTGATCTTGCCCCTCTACTCTGCTCTCATGAGACCTCACCTGGAGTATTGTGTACAGTTCTGGTGTCCTCAGCATAAAAAGGACATGGAGCTGTTGGAGCAAGTCCAGAGGAGAGCCACAAGGATGATAAGAGGACTGGAGCACCTCCCTTATGAGGACAGGTTGAGAAAGTTGGGGCTGTTCAGCCTGGAGGAGAAGGCTGCGTGGAGACTTCATAGCAGCCTTCTAGTATCTGAAGGGGGCCTATAACAATGTTGGGGAGGAACTCTTTGCTAGGGACTGTAGTGGTAGGACAAGGGGAAATGGGTTTAAACTTAAACAGGGGAAGTTTAGATTAGATCTAAGGAAGAAGTTCTTTACAGAGAGGGTGGTGAGGCACTGGAATGGGTTGTGCAAGGAAGTTGTGAATGCTCCAACCCTGGCGGTGTTCAAGACTAGGTTGGATAGAGCCTTGGGTGACATAGTTTAGTGTGTGGTGCCCCTGCTCATGGCAGGGCGGTTGGAACTAGATGATCTTAAGGTCCTTTCCAACCCAAACCATTCTATGATTCTATGATTCAGACCCAACAGCTCCCATCTTCCTTGGGGAGGTGTTGAGTTAATAGAAACACACACACAAAAAAGCTGTAATGGTTATTTTCCATAAGGATTTAAAAATTCGGCATAGTCATTGTATCAATTTATTCAGGAGACTGACAGTTGTCTAAACACACAGCAGGCTGAGAAAGATGGTTTTTCTCTCAAAGAATAAATTATTCCTTGCTAATTAATTATAGGGGAAATGAGAACACACACTAATGTTTAAGAATAGAAAAGCCAGGCTAAGCAGGAAGGCTGGTATTGTTGAAATGTGGTGTCGCAGGGGATTATGGCACCATTTCCAGCTCAGCCATATGTCCTGTGTGACCTTGGGCAATGCACACAGCCTCTCCGAGGCTTTTGTCAGTGACATTTTACACCACAGGGGTCAGAGGTGGGGGTACATGACATGCCACAGCCAGTCTGTGCATGTGCTGATTTGTACATGCTGTGTCTAGTGCCTCCCAAACAATTGCAATAGTCTGTTCTTGGCCTCCCTGTTCTAAACCAGGCCTGAATTTGTGAACGGCTACAGTCCATCTCCTTAACAGTACTGGTCAAAACAAGCATACATTTGCTTTTCTCTTGGCACAGAACTCAATTCAGAGTCTCTGTCTTTCTGTTTAAAATACCACTCAGGAATATTTTTAAGAGTCTAGAAAGCCCCCTTCATCAGCCAGTTGTTAGAGATTGAGCTGAAATCAGACTCCACCGTCCACTGTCTCAAAGATTGAAATGAGAAACTGAGATGAGATTCCACCAATCCATTGTCTCAGACATGGGTGGGAGGAGTTGAGATAAGACTCCAGCTCCATTGCATGGGAGAAAGGTGTGAGGAGCTGAACTGGGACTTCACCATCCATGGCCTGAGAGATTGGTGGGAAGAGCTGAGATATGTCTTTTCTGCCCATTCTGCCGAGGACTGGTTTGAAGAATTGCTGACCATTATCCCAAGAATTGCTGCAGCCATGTGCAGTTGAGCTGGCTGCAAGACCAGCATAACTGTTTGACCAGAAATGTGTAGTACCTGACCTTAAGAACACAGGTACTCCCCCCAGATCACTATAAAAAGTGGAAAAAGGTAATCACCTGCATGCATACCTTCCAGAGGACAATTCCAGGAGGACACCTCCACGAGGACACCCTCCATGAGGACATCCACCTCTGATGACTACTATGGACTCTTGGGGACACTGCTCTGATACCAACTACGGAACATGGAGGACTCCCAGCATCTCCAACAATACAATGAACCCTCAGGACACCACTGCATCCACGGTGCTGACTAACTCTCTCTCTCTGCACCCCAAATTCTTGCTTCATTTCTATCCTTTTTCCAATCTGTCCTATTGATATCCCCTTTTTTATAATAATTGTCTTTTTTTATAATAATTGTCTTTTTGTAATAAACCAACTGATCGATTACGGTACTTGACCTCGTTTCCGTCTTAATTTCACTCTTGGGATCACAAAGGAAATGGGTCCAACACTGAGGTTTTCTCCAGTCATATCCTGACATTTAATTGGCATCATGGACAGGATCCCTAGAAGTGAAAAGTAACCATAATGTCATGTAAAGTGTGAGGTATTACGCATGTGCCTCTCAGGGATGTAAGAGGCAGGTTTTGTTGAAACAAACATGCTACCTCCCTGAGACGACTACCCCAACCTATTGCTGCATTTCACTTTTGTTGTATTATATGCGTTAACTCTCAGGGAGTAAAAGGATGGGTTTTGTTGAAGCAAAACATGATGCCTCCCTGAGACGATTGTCCTATTCAGAAATGAACAGCAGTGAAGATGCGCTTCAGGGCAGAAATGTGTTGTATGGTCTTTTAGAGGAATATAATGCTTGCCCGTCTCTGCCAGGGGTAGGGTGGGCAAAGAAAAAATGGCATAATTTGCAGAGTGTAACAGACTGACTAAGCACCCTGCAAAAGGACACAAAACTTGTGGCCCGGAAAGAGTAAATTGATTACCTGTGCCACACTGGGCGCCAGCTTGGTTGCTGCAGTAGAGGCTAGAGAACAACAACAAACAGCTGAATCTCAGTTTATACAAACTTTACAAGAGCTAGTCCAATCCCTGTAGGACCAGGTTGTTAACTTAAAAGAACACCTAGACAAAGAGAAAAATCAGGCTAACTACTTGCAATTAGCCCTGAAAGAGCAACTCCTTGCAGAGAAAAACACCTCTCCACAGTGCGAGAAAACAAGTGAATACCCCCACAGAGACCTGGCGGAGGCGAGACTAAGGTTAGAAAAACTAAACGTTCCTGCCGTTTCTCTCCACCCCCTGATAAAACCAGAATATACTTATAAAGGTGGAGAGAATGAATTCCCACAAATTACCATCAAGGAGGTTCCATATACTGCTACAGAATTAGCTAAACTTCAAAAGGAATTCAGTTGCACTCCAAAAGAATCAGAAACTGAATATATTTGGAGAGTTTCACTGTCTGGAGAAGATCAGATTTTACTAAGTAGGAAGGAAGCTGAGCAGTATTGGGGGCCAGGAGTATTTTTAACCACAGGTGACCACCGCCCACCCTGGTCCTTAACTCAAAAAGCAGCTTACTGAGCTGGAGGACTTAACCCCTTGGAAAGGGGAGATCCCCTCGCCATCACAGGGACAGTCGACCAGTTGGTAGAAAATGCACAGGAAGCAGCATATCTGCAAATGTTGTATGATCAGGAACTTAAACTTAAACAGGAGTCCTCAATGATGATACCAGTTGGTCCCAAACATATGACTCCTCTTATTCAGGGTCTTCCCGACTCCCTGAAAGCCATGAGTATCCAATTGCAGGTAAAGATACAAGCAACATCCCAAACTGAAAGGGCCATTGCTGCCCTGGAAGGATTGCTATCACCTGATAGAAAGACAGAAAAGAAAGTATGAACATGGAGGGAAGTTGCCCAGGAGTTGATTAATTATGGGAGAAAGTATGGTCCTGTCAATATTTCTAGTAAAATTGATACTAAGAGCCTGAGACGAACAGCGATAAAGACTCCTCCTTGACCAACTAATGGGAAATGCCAGACACCCCCTACTTGCCCAAGAGGTAGAAATATTCCTAATAAAAGACAACTGGGACATTGGAGCGGTGAAAGGGTATTCCTTAAGATTTAATAGATGGATACCCACTCGCTGGTGTTACAGTGGCTCAAAATAAACCCCATGGGCCCTAAAGAAAAGGAAAATGTAAAAGGCCCCAGTGCCCCCACCTCTTACTAGCTCCACCCCTTGATTGTGAGTGGAGGGGTGGAGGGTGGTTATATATTTGACAGTTCACTGAAAATAATTAAGGTGAATTACCTGTTTTGTGGGACCTAATCTGGTGCTGCATTTTTCACACATGTGTACCTCCCGGGGACATAAGCGTTAAAATTTTGACAAAGAAAACTTAACATGTTTCCATCCTGAGATGACTACCCCACCTGTTGTTGTATTTCACTTGCTTTGTATTACATGTGTACCTCTCAGGGACGTAAGAGGTGGGTTTTGTGAAAACAAATTAGTTGCTTTCACAGTTTTGTTAGATGGTTTTTCCCTTGTTTGGGTCTGAGTACATGCATTACAGATTGAGGTATTCATCCTATCCCAGGAGACATTGCAAAACTGTATGGCCCTTGACTTGCTATTAGGTTCCCAAGGAGGTGTTTGTACAATTATAAATACAAGCTGCTGCACATACATAGATCAGAGCAGGAAAATATCTACGGATTTAGTTGAAATTTGGGAACAGACAAATCTTGTACCAAGTTGCTAGAGACAATACCTCATGGGTTTTGAAGAGTTACTCTCTTGGCTACCAAATTGGTCATGGTTAAACAATTTGTTTGTAATAATTATTATAATAATTATTTGTGTTTGTACCCTAGCAGGCATGATTCAATGCTGTTCACAATGGTGTTTCAGAATTAAATATGAGAAAATAATATGAGGTGAGGCTTATAGAATACATGTGAATCCTGTAAATCTCAAAGGGGGGAATTGTAAGCTGAAATGCTAAGTTGTAAATTAAAACCACTCTGTTAACTGTAAGCTGTAAACTGAGAGCAAGATGGGGCCGGTTCTTCAAGGTAATGAACAAATCAGAACAAACTGACCTAAACTGTGGACATAGTTGTTAAGTAATTCACAAGAGTCTTTTGCATAAGCACAGAGGTTAATCAGTGGACACAGTGAGGAAGACTATCGACAACCACCAGAGATTCCTGAAGACAACCACCCAGCAAGGATGTGCATGCATGATTAAAACGCAAATATTATTATTCCAGGAAATCTAGTGAATGTTTGTAAACAAATTGGTGGGGCACCGGGTGGCTCAGTCACTTGGGAGGCTTTGATAAAGCATTATAACGAATTACACAGTATTACAGACTGGCTATCTGCAACCCTAACTAATTGGTCAGCAGTGCTCGGGAACCTATTTGTAATTTAAGCTGCATTATTCAGTTACAAACTATCCTAGAAATCATTGCCAATGAAACAGCCTATGCCCTTGATCTGTTAGAAGATCAGGCCAGGCAAATGTGGATGGCAATATTTCAGCATCGCATGGTTCTTGACTACCTGCCAGCCATGGAAGGGGAGTTTTTGGCAAATTAAATGATGCTAATTGTTGTTTGAAAATTGCTAATGGTAAAATAGTAAACCAAGTAACATCTGGAATTCAAAAATTGGCTCATGTTCCTCTCCAAACCTGGAAAGGATAGGAGTTTGACTCTTTTTCCTGGCTTCCTGGAGGCCCATTGGCTAAACAAGTTTTCTTTTGTTTGTTATGTGGCTTTGCTATGATTTTATTTTTACCTTGTATTATTCCTTGTCTCATTCAATTAATCTGGAGTGTTGTAATACAATTTGTAATTACCGCCTCTCCCGACAGAACTAAATAAATCAGATTAATACGTCCACAGAAACCGTCAGTTGTAGAAATAGCTTAAACCACTGCTCATTTCATCTCTTGGCTTCTTTTGCACTATCTCTTTTCTAAGACCACCTGGATCCAGAACAATCTGAGACACGGGGGTGGTGTGAGACGGACTGGTGTGAGAGACTGAACCGAAATCAGACTCCACTGTCCATTGTCTCAAAGATTGGTATGAAAAGCTGAAATGGGATTCCACCAATTCATTGTCTCAGTCATGGGTGGGAGGAGTTGAGATAAGACTCCAGCTCCACTGCATGGGAGAAGGGTGAACTGGGACTCCACCATCCATGGCCTGAGAGATGGGTGAGAAGAGCTGAGATATGTCTCTTCTGTCCATTATGTTGAGAATTGGTTTGAGGAATTGCTGTCCATTATCCCAAGAATTGCTGCAGCAATGTTCAGTTGAAGAGCTGGCTGCAAAACCAGCGAAACTGTTTGACCAGAAACGTGTAGTACCTGACCTTAAGAAAAGAGGTACTCCCCCCAGCTCATAAAAAGTGGAAAAAGGTGATTGCCTAAAAGCATACCTTCCAGAGGACAACTCCAGCAGGACACCTCCACAAGGACAAGTCCAGAAGGACACCTCCATGAGGACACCCACCTCTGATGACTATTACAGACTCTTGGGAGGACACTGCTCCGATACCAACTATGGACCCTGGAGGATTCCCACCACTTCTGACAATGATGATAGATCCACGGGACACAGCTGGATCCACAGTGCTGACTAATTCTCCCTCTCTCTGCACCTCAAATTCTTGCTTCCTTTCTATCCTTTTTCCAATCTGTCCTATTGCTATCCCCTTTTTTATAATAATTGGGTTTTTTTATAATAATTGTGATTTTGTAATAAACCAACTGATCGATTACAGTACTTGACCTCATTTGCATCTTAATTTCACTCTTGGGATCACAAAGGAAATGGGTCCAACACTGGAGTTTTCTCCCAGTCACCCAGACTCCAGTTTGATCTATGAAGGTGACAATCTAATAGTAGCTGCTCAGCAGTGGCTATTTGTGATATGGCATGGAGGGCAAGAAGGCCCAACCATAACAACGGGTCAAACTGGCTGGTAAGCAGAGATGCCAGAGACAGAAGGACTCCTTGCAAGCTAATGAAGTTTCCTTTGGTGATGAGATAAGAAACAGCCTCAGCATTGTCTGAGAAGTGTTGTCCAAGAAGAGGAGTGGTCAAGGGCTATCCTTTGGCAGCAGTGCTAGGCCGCGGTGCCCCGTGCAACTGTTCTTGGGACTGGTGGTGGTGCAAGTGTATATAAGGAATCTGACTGTGATGCATTTTTCAGACTCCTTGTAGAAACCCTTATTGCCACAGGACTCTGCTTCGTGTATTGCTCATTAAATTTTTCACTTGTATTTAAGCACGAATGTGTTGCCTCAAGGATTACCATAAAAATTCCCTGACATCTACCATGATAATTCTTTTTCTAATGATTTATGCAACCCTGGCTCATCAGAAATAAAAGGCAAACTCACAAGGCTGATGCAAAGTTCTGGACATATGCACAAACCATACTACCAAGTCATCTTCAACAACCATGAAGGAAAAGAGTTACTTGGCCCTTCCCAAGGGGAAAGAGCTCTGTCTCATGTGATGGTGTGCAGGACCATTGATAACCTCTTTAGGTACAGAACACTGTCTTATCAAGTCCAGCTCTTGTCTGACTTTCTCTCTTATTCCTGGAAACTTTAAAACCTTCTGTAACAAAGCTTTAATAGGAGAATGTTGGTGGCATATACCATGAATTAATTTCCTTGCCTACCTGTGGTGATCACCAGGCCTTCAAGCACATGCTCAAGACTTGCTAATACCACACTGGCAAGCAGAGATGACACGTTTGCTGTTAAAACACAGAAGAATTTCATCTAGCAATAGTATTTTCCTTACAGGCTAGATTACAGCTGATTTTTTTTAAGAACTGTCCGATTCCATTTTAAAGCCCTTGAGTGCTAGTGAGTCCCAAACCTGCTCTGCTGCAGTATCCAATTACCCTCACAGCCAGGTGCTTGCTGAGACTAGTGCCTGCTCCCTGTCTGCTGGGGGAAGATTCCTGGCTGGAAGTAGACTTCTAGTGGAAAATCTCATTTCCTGGAGACAAGAAGTCAATAACATATTTTAGAAAAATAACCTGGCTTCAGCTGCATCATTTTTGCCAACATCTTTGGAGCAGTTACTGGGTTCCCCTGCTTTGTTTCTGATGATGGAAGTCATATTTGCATTGACAACCTGCGTCTGGTCTTACTGAATATTTGCAGGATGCCTCCATTTTAATATGAATCTCTCCAACCGATCCAGCAATTAATTCCCTAATTTCATGGCTTGCATGGAGGCAGCTGAATGTTTCCTAGAGCTGGAACTGCAATTTATGCAGTGTTGGTTTCCCAGAAGGTCAGGCTGCTGTACTTTTCCCCCTGCCCTTCTTCCAGTCCACGAACAGTGCTTTTCAGTCCTTGTCCTTCTAAGTCTGGATTTAATTCCATACAGGGACTGGTGTCTTTTCCACATACAGTAGCTTATGCTATCTCCCACCATTACACCATCTTATAGGTCACTCCTTCAAATGGCAAGGCAGACTTTGTTGTATAGAAGCTCACACACCTCATCCAGCTACCAGCCAGGATCAAAACTTTCCTTGGATAAACAATGGAAAGCCTGAGTTCTGGCCCTGAGCTCAGCCCAGCTAAACCACCACCAGATGGGGCCATACCTTCCCTAGAACTCCAGCAACTCCAAGTGGCCAAGTTTGCTCTCACGGGCAAACGAGAAGGTTAAGTTCAGGATAGCCAACTGCCTTCTAACCCCTGAAGTACAGCCACAATAGTACCGAGGGACTGGGCTTCCTGGTACAAGAAAAACTGGTCTGGTACCTCTTTAGCTACACAAACTACATAAGCATATATCTCCTCTGGTTTGGGATGTGATCTACCTCAGGTGTAAGAAATAAGATGCTTATCCATGCCCATGACTTCGTGTCACCATTTCACCTCAAACAGAATTTATTCTGTGACACAAGCCTCCCCTTTCCTGACTTTGCTTAATGAGTATGTACCAGATGGCGAGACAGAGCCAGCCCATTGATTCTTTTTGATCCTGTTTGACTACTTTCTCAGAATATGAGAAAGTTTTATGTACTCTGGACGACAGGTCAGAACTGGGAATGAATGCAACCTGGTTTTGTAAGAAGATGACACTTCTATTAAAATAAAATAGTTTTTAATTTATTGGTTCTAGGCTTTAATGGGCCTTCTAACATATGATAAGAATGGAGAGGGGAAGACAAAATTTATTATTTCAAAAAGCTACAGCAATAAAATATCCAAGAGAAGGGGAAAATGGTAAAAACCATTGGAAAATGTCGGTTCAATCTTGGGAGGGGACAGGCAGTAATAAAACTGCAACAATGAAAAGTAAACCCTTACCAGCATAAATTAAAAAACAGATAAATGAACCAAGGCAAAGATAACAAAAAACCAGCCTAAGTTGAAGTTGGTAGCAAAAGATTCCAAGACTTCCAACTGTAGTTTCTTCCATGGGCTAAGGTTCCAGCCAAAGTAGTGCCCAGTGCCATGAAAGGGGGAGAAGAGGGAAAGTATGGAAAAATTCTCTGTCAAGGCATCTGCCATCTAAAACCACAGGACCACTGGAGGATTTTTATCTATGTTTTCCAGACAAGAAACAGTAGCATCAAGCAACAGCGTGGTTTGGACCAAGATGATACAGACAAAGCATCTACACTCATGAAATAAGCCATTTAACTGTTGGCTTAAAATATGATTTTGAGATAAGGAGAAGGTTCGAGAATCATGGAGCTATGCCAGTGGAAACTATGAAAATAACTACAAAGATCCAGACTATAACATGTCTTCCTAACACTGTTTTCAGCTAATGCAGATGTTAAGATCCCATTCTTTCTTACTGTCAAGTTAGTGCAGGCTTATAGTGACACTCCTTTTCTCTGGAGAGGCTTTGAAATTACTGAGCCATCTGTCTGCTGCCATCTGTTGTTGCCTTGGAAATGAATTTGTCAGGTCAGTTGGAAACAGGTTTCAAATAAACCACTGCTCCGACAGATAATGCACAATTGCTCTTGGTGGTGTCACCCTCCTATCACAGTGCATCTGCCTCCCAGGAATTCCCAGCTGGTGCCTGCTTCTTCTGTGAGGAAAGAATTCTCCTTCTCCAGCAGGAACACTGGGGCTTGTGCACATCTCCCACACTCAGTGGGGCCGCTTGGCGCTTTGTATCCCACCCACGTGCACCTCCCTGTGGCCTTCTCTCCACCATCCACCCGGAGATCACAAACAAGCACATCTCATGCTCCAACTCCGTGTGCAAAGGCCACACAGGTCCCTCCAGCTCTCCTCCAGAGGAAAGGCAGGCATACTGCCAGGGCCAGAGTGCCTCTGCAGCCAGGGTGGCCAGAGGACAGACCAAGAGTGCTGTGCAATGGGACACAGACCACTTCAGTGGCCCCTGTGAGCCTACTGTGAGCCAACAGGGCACTGTCCTCGGGGCATTTCTGGGGAGAGAAGAGTCGAGTTCTCTGGTAGAATCAACCATGTCCCTTCCTCCCCAGCCCCTAGTTACAAAGTCACTCTGCAAATCCTCCAGCACTATTGCATTCCTCTCTTGTCTCCATTTCCCAGGTCTGCAAGCATTTTCCTTGAGGAAGATGGAAAAAGGGCCATAGAACAGCACACGCTATTGTTCCAGGCAAATGCCTTGTCTGCATTACATGTCTGCCTATCCATGCAAATAACCAACAGCATATTTAGATAACTGGGACTCACAGAGGACATGAAAATCTGCTTGGGAAGATGTGTAGGTTGGAATGGGTTCCCTCAAGGCTTCATACTATCTCAGAGCATCACCAGCAGCACTCAGGCTACCTCATAAGCTTGGAGTCAAGCTCTGCACACCCTTGCTGCATAAAACTACCTACACCTCTCAAATTCACTTGATGATGAGTAGCAGGATCAATCTGTGTCCATATAGCATAAAGAACAGGGAATCATGTGCAAGTTAAGCCCTCAGAAAGGCACCCCTTTACGGTATTCTTAGGTCGATACCACACATCCTTTCCTGTCCCATAGTTACTGCATTTTGTCTCATATGGTGGTTAGATTCACAAAAATGGTCGTCAGACAGGGAAACTTTCTGTATTTCCTTTGGGCACAGATCAAACCACACAGAAAATCTGAACTGGAAGGTAGCCTTAGGTACAGTCCTAAACAGAGCAGCAGGTAAACAGCCACTGCCTGGAAGATGGGCAACTGTTGGTCCTTTCTCTCCGGTTGTATTGCTTCACTGTTACTCAACAAAAATTCAGTGTGCTAGGACTCCACTACACTGGCTGTGAAAGAAGAGAAAGAAGAACCACTCTCCGTGCCAGTGTTCCACCTGCTCCTCCCTTCTTGCAGCAAGAGGACAGGAATCTTCCCTTAGTAACCTTTGAATGGACACAGGATCTGAACATAAAAGGCAGCAGCACTGATCAAGGTTTTGCACAGAAATCAAGTCCTAGGCACAATCTCACCATGCTGTAAATGCAGAAGGGCCATCTGAGGTGATCACATAAAAATACTAGCTTCTTATTTCCTGCAGAGGAGAGCAGAGTGGAGCAGACAATTCCCGGTGAATAATATGAGCATACTATTTTCTGGAGGGCCACATTACCTGACCTGCAGCCCACTTTGCCAGCACTGGCAGAAGGATTCCTAAGGGAGAGGTGCTTTTCCACAGGATAGTGTGGAAAGGAGACACTGCCTTTTATGCAGAGCTAGAAAAACTGCATACTTTGATTTCCCCTGGAACTACACAAGTGTTCGCCTCAGTGCTGAAGAGCCACAGGCCACTGTACTCCCTCATTGTGTGACTTTGGATCTTTTGGAAAAGAAAACCCATTTTACTTCTGAAATACAAGGTAGGTGAAGTCAAATAGGTTCCAGTAGATAGTACAGCTTATGTTGCTGTTACCCAGAAGAGAGTGGGTATTTATAAAGAAAATGTGAATGCAATCCAGCTGAAGCCATTTCATGATAGAGATGAAGAGTTGCATTGCTCGCTTGTGTTTACTGATGAAGCTTCGTGGGAGTGAGTGAAGCAACAGCAGTTTTGCACTCACTGCCAATGCAGATGAGCACCTCTTTGCTTCAAACTTTATTGCCCATCTCATTCTTTTAAGCAAAATAATTTCCTTCCCTTGTAAAACATCCCTTGTCTGCTACGGAATTGTTCTGTGTCCTCTGTGATTTGCCATGGCCCTTTTTCTCCAATACACATGACTCAGTTACTTTCATTTCTTATTCCCCTAGTAGCTGACAAACTTTTATTTAATTTGCTATTGACACAACATGCCAATATTTCTTGATGCTTTGTTGTTTCCAAACAAGTGTCCTGCCCTTCTAAGTATCACTGCATGTCTTTCTTTTTACTGGGTCTGATCTTTTGTTCGTATTGCACCCCTGAGACACTTTTTAGAACATCTTCTTTACAAGCCATCACAGTGTGGAAAACCTGTCTTCCAGAGAAAGGCTCAAGAAGCTCTTAGGGTTTATCTTACACAAGAGAAGACAGTGACTCAGTCACAGTTGAGAGATATGTACTTTGAGACCAGACTTCCAGCATGTGAGGACTTGTTAATCCAACCCTGCCCCAGAAGGCCCTCCCAGCCCCAAACCCCAAACTCACAAGGTCTCCCAGCCTCCTCCACACACCCTGCAAATCAATAAGCTTGAACCTGAATTCAGAGAATGGGGAACAAATACGTAACTGCTATAATTAGTCTCTGGGACAGTGGCCCTGGCATACAGAAGAGTCTGTATGTCTCAAGGATTTTAGGACAAAGCTGGGGGTTTCAGAGGTGCCCCCACTCAGGCAGGAGGCAAGGGTTTCCTGTGGGATTTCCCAAGTGCACTTCTGTAGCCTGAGCGGTGCAAGTCCAAGAGACAAAAGGATCAGTTCCTTACAGTGGCCTGCTGAATGACATCTCTACACTTGCCTTCAATGGCATTTGTTTCCTTGGCTATGGACACCCAGCAGTGCAAAATCCATTGTTCCTATGCTCAGAGCTCTCTACCCTGCATCAGATGGTAAGCAAAAGGGCTATTTTCAATGACTAGACAGTAGCTAAAGAGTTCCTCACCCAAATGTGAATGAGGTTGGCTGGCAGTATCAATAGGTCAGAGCAAGTGTCCCAGCTCTCAAAGAGTTACCCGTCTGCAGTGACAAACTTCAGGAGGAATTTCAACTGAGACATGCTTTATGGTAGTTTTTTCTATTCCGCAATTTGCAATGTCAATTGAAAGCCAGAGATGACAGTGATGTTGGGCTGAACAGCTCAGAGGTATAATTGGATATGAAATGAGAATTGGTTTTGATGTAAAGGATAACTCAGCCACATGCCCGCATATACTCACTGCTCTCACCGTCTCCCCAGATCTCTTTATTGTTGCCTTTTATAGAGGAGCTGAATCAGAGCTCCATCTTCTTTATTGTGTCTGGGCACTGATTGCTTTGATCATGTTGAAGTGCAGTATTGCACTAATGATCGCTAAACCCCACCTTTGATGTTGGTTGTGAATGTACTGCTTTGCCAGTAGAGAGAACGCAAATGCTTTTGTTTTCTGATTATTGTCTGTCATGTTTAGAAACAACAACAGCAAGACAGGGGAAGAAAGTATGAATACTTAATGGAATGAAAAATTCCACTGCTGCCCGGCTCTGGCTCCCAGCATCAACTGTCAGGCAGTTTCTGCAGAGGCAAGGCTGAATGCTTGTCTCCATGCTGAATTGCAGAGAAAAGGGGAGCATGGCCAGCACACTGGTGTGACGGCCACTGCAAAGGCGAAGCACAGTAGTTCCACTGGGGAAGGACACACTCAGTTGGCTGCACCCTCCCCTGTGGCACTGATGGGTGTGGAAAAAGCCAGCAGCTATGGGTCTTGCCCGGCTGCTCCCCAGCACAGATAAGCATTGCCTGGACATGGCCCAGCCTTTTCCAAACTGCCTGTTTTGCTGTAATCTGTCTTGGCACTTACACTATGCTTAGCGCCATTGAACCTAACTGTTTTACAGTACAAGAAAGTCTACTCTGTGGTTAGATCAGCCACCAGTGAAAAATGGAATTGTTGCAAGAACATTCACTGCTACCAAGTACTTAAATAATCCTCATGGATGGAGTTCCAGAAGGCATAACAATATAGTCCTTGGATCCTGAAGGACCAGCAAAGTCTGCACTATGAATGGCTTACCTGTTGTAGCTCTTTCCTCTGACTATTAGCCTTGTAGTCTACTGATCACATTTACCACAGCTGATGTCTGACCTGAGTCTCTGTTTCTTCTACGCCCTCTGGTCCTGGAACCTTTGTAGTTGGCTACAGATGGCTACAAGGAGAAACGGTGTTTTGGATGACTTTTGGTGACTGAGAGCTCATGCTCTGTGCAGTGTGATCTGAGCCTTTCCTACAGCCCTAGCCAGCCAAACAAGCTCAGCATCTCACCAAACCATAAAAATCCTTATTTTGGAAAGCAAGGGCCCATTTTCCTAGTTGTAACAGGAGCCCTGTCCATCATCTCATTGCTGTAGATTTACTTATATTGCCAGGATCATATGAACTGCGGTGTCCATGTCAAAAAGGTCTTTGAGGTTAACTGTGACTCAGGCATTCCCTGCCACTGCCCAGCTGTTTCTTGCAATTGGGGAAGGATGTTTATCACAGAACCCAATGTGGTCATGGTGCAGCAGTCAGTCACCTTAGAGAAAGCAAAGCCTTGTCATATGAAAGTGCAGGGAGGCAACTTTAAAAAATAAGTGAAAGATCTAGTCTGCCTGACAGCAGATAATTTTAAATGTGCTTCACCTCATTTGGTTATTTCATTTTCCTGAGTCCTTTCGTATCACACACACCAACTTTTAGATTTACCATCTCAAATAACTTCTTTCAAAGCCATCTTGATGATGGGTAGTACTGGTGTTCCCATATGCCTATAAATATTTAACACTAGAAAATTGTTAACTTTTTCCTAAAGATATATTTAGAGAGACATTGGCAATGGCTGGGATTTGGGTTTGGTTTTTTTCCCATCTATTTTAAGAAGAGTAGTTTTGCTTCACTAATATATTTACAATATCAAATATCAAGAACGGGATTTGTACTGTCCTTTTCTTGGGATGACATTCAGCATGTACTTCAAACCAATATATACATGTTACATGTGTGATGTGCTCATATTACAACAGCCTGCACCTTTCAGGCAGAACATTTCCATAACCTAATTATACCAGTTTCTAAAAAGTAAGTATTTTCAGAAGAGAAACACTATGTCCTGGGTTCAGCTACAGCAGTCA
>NW_009912203.1:0-9267 GCF_000696875.1 Nestor notabilis
TTCCAGTCATCAGGAACTTCACCTGACTGCCATGACCTCTCAAATATGATGGACAGTGGCCGAGCAACTTCATTCACCAGCTCCTTCAGGACCTGTGGACGGATTTCATCAGGTCCCATGGACTTGTGCACGTTCAGGTTCTTAAGATGGTCTCAAACCTGATCCTCTCCTACAGTGGGCCTAAGGTCTTCATTCTCACAGGCCCTGCATTTGCCTTCCAAGACTTGGGTGGTGTGGTCTGAGCATTTACTAGTGAAGACAGAGGCAAAGAAGTCATTAAGAACCTCAGCCTTCTCCAAATCCAGGGTAGCCAGTTCTCCTGATAGCTTCCGGAGAGGGCTCACGTTGTCCCTCGTCTGTCTTTTATTTGCTACATACCTATAGAAGCCTTTCCTGTTATTTTTAACGTCCCTTTGCCAATCCAGATGAGGTGAATATATTCTAATTCTATTTAAAAGTGTATTATCCAGGAGCCATTTTCTCCATCAAGCTTTAAGCATTTTATTAGCTAAAATAGTCTCCATATGCTTTCTTTCACCAGTGTAGAAAGTTCTCATTGTTGCTGACTTCGCTTAGGTAGAGCTCCTTAATGTGGTTTATTTCAGATACTGTATGATAAAAGATGGAAAGGCAAAGATGGAAAAGACGGAATTTTAGTTTCAGTACATTATTTTTAATCTGTTGGCAACAATGAGCTCTCAGGTGGGATAGGATATGACAGTTTTAATGAACTTTTTTTAATTGGATAAATTTTATCTATATAATATCTACATGACAACACAACCTTACAAATGAATGGCCATCATATATTATTTCTGTATCTGTCACATCAGTCTTGTAAAATATGAAATTTTCTTGTATTTTCTGTATTACAAGTGCTTTACAGATATGAAAGTTGCCAAGACTTTCTACTATAAACATGCCATTTTTAGCCCAGTGGCTGTTGTTACTCTATGCTTCTCCTCATCCATGAATGTGTTCCGTATTATCACTGCCATGACACCTTATTAAGAAATGCCAAGCATTAACTAAACTTAAATGGTTAAACTGGCAAATATCGTAGAATCATAGATTCATAGAATAGTTAGGGTTGGAAAGGACCTTAAGATCATCTAGTTCCAACCCCTCTGCCATGAGCAGGGACACCACACACTAAACTATGTCGCCCAAGGCTCTGTCCAATCTGGCCTTGAAAACCGCCAGGGTTGGAGCATTCACAACTTCCTTGGGCAACCTATTCCAGTGCCTCACCACCCTCACTGTGAAGAACTTCTTCCTTATATCTAACCTAAACTTCCCTTGTTTAAGTTTAAAGCCATTACCCCTTGTTCTACCACTATATAAGCTATTAGACTGAACACAGCGTTTTATAAACTTTATTTTAAAAGCATGTTAAATATGGATTTTAAGGGATTAAAACATTT
This sequence comes from Nestor notabilis, assembly GCF_000696875.1. Taxonomy (NCBI): domain Eukaryota; kingdom Metazoa; phylum Chordata; class Aves; order Psittaciformes; family Psittacidae; genus Nestor; species Nestor notabilis. The sequence continues at coordinate 1,425 of NW_009912203.1, forward strand.
GTTATAAACACATACAAACATTAGAGTTCATTTCCATTTTAAATACTTAGTAACAAGCATACCAAGTGGGGTAAACGTGTAGGACAAGATCCCGGGGTTTGGGATTACAGGGATGTAACAGCAGTCAATCCAAAGCAATGACAGCATGCAACAGACGCAGGAGGTCCACTTGCAAATACCTTTGTTGTGAGCCACGATGAATCTGTAAGAATTGCTTGATGATACACACAATGATCCTCTTTCTGAGGAGTTTTTTTGTGATTTGTACTTTTCTATGGGCACTCATCTCACTTGCAATAACTCAGTTCTGCAGTATTTTTATTCTTTTGCTGTTTGAACATACAGATTTTTCTTTTACAGAGCAAACAGCTTAAACCTCTAAATGAAAATAAGAACAAGGATAACACAAATATTTAGAAGTTGAAATAGGAGTCTTCCTACTTGACTAAACTATTATAAACAAAATACTCCACAGAAAATTTGCAGGAAACATAATCAGGCTTTTTTAATATATAAAATGTGTAGCTTTCTATAACATCATATTTATGCCTGTTTATTATCAATATGAACAACGGCTATGTAAAGATTTTCACCTCAATCTTTAATTTTTAATTACTGTAAAGTATGTAGTTTTCACTTTTGTAACTGTCAAATTTTAAATTATGTCAGCCTTTATTTTGTTTACATACAATTTATTAAAATAAGTTATATATTCCTAAATACTTTATATATCTGCTATTACATATCCCTAAATATTCCTAAATCAAAAATCAAAATGCCCATCACGAGAATACGAAGAAAATCTCTCTTAATGCTTGAATGCTTGGAAGTTTATGTTAATATATTTTATATAGTGTCCTTCCTTTCTCTAGTTTTCACTTATATATTTTGTATTGAATGACTTAAAACCCCTTGGAATCATAGAATGGTTTGGGTTGGAAAGGACCTTAGAGATCGTTCAGTTCCAAGCCCCCTGTCATGGGCAGGGACACCTTCCACTAGACCAGCTCGCCCAAAGCCCTGTCCAACCTGGCCTTGAACACTTCCAGGGATGGGGCAGCCACAGCTTCTCTGGGCAACCTCTTCCAGTGCCTCACCACTCTCATAGTGAAGAATTTCTTCCTGATGTCTGATGTAAATTAAAATCTTAAAACCACTGCCCCTTGTCCTGTCACCACAGGCTCTTGTAAACAATCCCTCTCCAGATTTCTTGCAGGCCCCCTTCAGGTACTGGAAGACTGTTACAAGATCTCCCTTGAGCCTTCTCTTCTCCAGGCTGAACAAGCCCAATTCTCTCAGCCTCTCTTCATAGGAGAGGTGCTCCAGCCCTCTGAGCATCTTTGTGGCCCTGGACTTGCTTGAGCAGCTCCATGTCCCTCTTGTGTTGGAGGCCCCAGAGCTGGACACAGTACTGCAGAGGGGGACTCACAAGAGCAGAGTAGAGGGAGAGAATCACCTGCCTCAACCTGCTGGACACACTCCCTTTAAAGTAGCTCAGCACATGGTTGGCTTTCTGGGGTGCAAGTCAACAGAACTGTTTTAGTCTAGCAGGTCCATGGACTTCTATCTGATGGTTTGGGGGAGAGGGGGGAGGGAAGTTTCCAAACATAATATAAGTATGTGAAACATTTAAAGCAATTTGTAACTTCTCTGGAAAAAAAAAACCATTTTTTAAAGTGCACATATTTAGAAAGGTGATCAGGGCTGCAGTAGAAAGATTCCCATTGACTTTATGCTTGGGTAAGATTTGGTGGCCTAAGTCTGCAAAAATGAAGCAAGGCAGCCCTCTTGCATTGAAGTGAAAAAACAAACGAAGCGTTAATTCAGCAAGGCAGATAAATATATGCTTTATTTTGAGCATATGAGTTGTTCCATTCACTCTGGTTTAATTTAAAGTCATGTACCCACTTACAAATGTACGTAGCAACTTCATGGTATAAATCTTAATGATATGTAAATCAAAATCAGTTTTATTTTGAAACTAGCATTAAAATAAGAAAGTAATTCTATATGTGATTAAAGTGGTTTCATATTCAGGTACCTTTTCATGTTTCCAGTGCTGCTTTCACTGAACAAAATAAGATGAATAAACCCCAAACATAATTAATAATCTGCCACCGCTTCCTTCTGGCTCAAAATGATAACTAAATAATTTAGACTGACTTGTACTACTGATGAGCTGTCTGTTTTAACCTCACTGCACTAAGGAATACCCTTTCTCTCAAATAGGCAGCATTATGTCTAATCCCCATTCTTTTTCTGGAGCCAGATAGCCTTTGTGTGCAGCTGACACACAGACACATGTTTTCCTGGCAAACTGAGGATATATTCCAAATCATTCTGGCTGATTTATCCTGGCAGTAAGTTTTATATGTTTACCCTCCCACACCAAGAGAATTTCCAGTTCAGGGGTATTTTGTTGTAATGGATTTCAAGCAGGTAGAAATACAAAGCACTGGAATCATTAATTTTTGTTGGTGAAGTAAAATAATTTCTTCAAGAACAAACTCTAAGGCATTTGCTAAACTCCAGGGAAGAATCAGTTGAAGTTCCCAGCATAACTTTGCATTCTTAAAGGTAATAACTACTGCCTAAAATTTCACTGTGCTGAAAATTACTTTGTAATCTACTGGCATATGCATTTCTATGCAGTAAGCCTTTAAAAAATATTTTTAAAGATCTCTAGATTTCTAGTAGGAACTATTACTATTGCAATAATATTAGAGATATGACTTTTATTACCTTTCTGTTGACAAAAATCCTATTGTTATAATACTATTATACTTGTAAAAATTACTTTTGCTGGAATAGCTTATTATTTGGAAAACCAATTACAGATTATACTGGAGAAAAAAGGGTTTGTTAGTGGTTAAAAGTAGGAGAGTTTACTACTATAATTTTACTAGGATATTTTTTCTTTAATGATCTCAAGTAGTATACATTTTGGCAGTGAGCAAAATGATTGGAGCAACTCAAATTTTGCTACGTAATTTAATATAAATCTTAGTTACCATAGAAAAATCAGTACCTTTGCCTTTACTGTCTCATTCTTATTTTTCCTTTGACCTCTGTGCCACATATTTACTTGCACCTTTTCCATTCCTTTTCCACTGAGATTTCTGATCTTCTCCACTAAAATAGCTCTCATTTGTCAGCTGCACTATAGCAAAATCACAGGCTTCAAAAATCCTCAATAAAGCCCTACATAATAAGATTACATTTAAAAGTAGGACCTGTTTTTACTAGTTTTAACTTATAAGAATAACCTTAATGGTATTAGACTCTTAGAAAGCATGATTTAGCTCTAACAGAAATGTTTTTATGATCACTTAGGGGGTGCTGCAAGACTTCCTGTCTTTCAGATCACAGGAAGGGGACCAGCCTTGACAACAGAATCAAAGAAAATAATTTTGCTCTTAATGTCTCTTTTTTTACATTTCATTTATCCTAAAGTGACAAAATTTCAAATAAGTAAGATGGTTGGTGGTGGGTAGGCAAAATGAGACATAAAATAGTGATACTGCTAGAGCAATTATAATAACAGAGATTGGAAACAGGTATGCTGATTCCTTGAAAAATACCTCGTTCACTACAGTGTTAGAGGAACACATTGTGAGGCATCTGGAGTGATAGATGGCTGAATTCTGTTTACAGAAGAGATGCTTCACTGATGTTCTTTTATAAGACAGTGCTGAGAGGTAAACAATCAGTACTACCATAAACTGACGTAAGCTACATAAGGCGATCATGCTATTTCTCACATACAATGTTACATCATTGTTTCATTACAATGGAATTACTCATTATTACTAGTTTGTACCAGTTTTAATCCTTGAATTATTTATTTTCCTATATTAAAAAGACAACACGAAAACAAACAAAAAACCAACAGAAAAAACAACCCCTCTCAAAACCCCCATATAATAACACTATTATTATTGGAAGGCAATTGAAATCAAGTCTTCAATACCCTTAATTCTCAGAAATAAAAAGTCTTTAAATTACTGTACAGAAAGATCACCATGGAGATGCCTTTTGGGAGTAAGTGTCCAGCCACTGGAGTTTCATGGATCCTGATCCACATAGTTCATGAGGAGGGATTAAAGATGATCTTGTTCCAAGGCTGCTTTGTTTTTGACACTAAGATTGGGATAGGTCCTCAGGTAAGCCCAAGACATAAAGGACACAAGAACAGCTTATAAATCTGATCTACAGATTCAGGAATGAAGAATTGGGAACAATTCAGTTCTGTATTCCTAAAGAAAAGTAAAAAAAAAGCCTTTGCAATTTTTGACGGATATTGTGGGAATAGGAGGAGGTGGGTGATCCCTCTGCTGAGTCAGCAGAAATGGACATTGATTTCCTACACACACACTCTCCTTCCACCACTAGAAAGAGAGTTTTGGCCAATATATTCATGTTAAGATAAATAGCATGGTCAAATTATTACTGATTTTAAGTTACTACCCTCAGTTTCTTGGAAAAAGAAAGCTACTACACACTAATGGTCTACAATGCAAGGAGTTCAGCAGTTGTCCATGCTCTTTTCTGTCTAATATGTGTTTAGCTTTTTTTTTAAAGCCTGGGGTTTGATTTTCCTAAAATGAATATTGTTGCAATCTTGGAGAAGTTCCACTGAAACTTAATTTTTTTTTTACTGGAGAACAACTTTTGCAGTATTTTAAATAAGCAATAATTGGATAATCTAATAAAGAATAACAATACGTTCACTGATAAATGATTATTGAAGGAAAATAGTTTCATAAACAGAAGGAGGAAGCTAAAGACTTAGAGACTTCTAAGTTCACCAATAACCGTAATTTTAGTGGAGCCAAAGTTTACCAGGAATCAGAGCAATCGTTCAGTAATGAAAAACTGCCAATAGCAGTGGTATCCCTTTGGACAAAGACCCTGTTTTCTTTTACCTACGCAGGATGTTTAAGAGGTGTTGGTTTTCATCTAATGATTGTTGGGCTTTGTCGTATTTCCCATAATGGAAAAAAAGTATTCATTTTGTTAGCCATAGGAGAAATATCCACCACCTGTACAAGAAACAGAAAGTTGAGTATTGTTCCACAAAGTGGATTTTATCAGATTAGGTGATGCTTACTAGACCTTTACCTCAGATATTCTTCAGATTTCTATTTGTTAAAATATATGCTTAATTGCTTTTGTTTATGCCTTTTCCTAATCCCTTTCATTTCTAAACACAGGTTTCATGTCTGTGGGAGAGATTAGTTTGAACACTACCATCTACACCTCCACCAGCCAAGAGCATTTTTAGAAATAAGGCTGACAAACTGAATTTGTATTCCATGCCATCACTGAACTAACTCTTACTGAAGTTATAGAATACATTAGCTGGTAGGACATGACTGAACGAAACAGAAAGGAATCAAGATCCCACAACAGCTTGAACCATCTCTGGTTAGATATGCCAGTCTAGAGCAGGCTGAAAAAGATATGCCACTCTAGAGCTGGCTGAAAAAGAAGAGCTGAGCAACAGATTACAGATTTGGAAAAAGAGGAAAACTGCTGATGCAGACTTTTTATTTTTCCATTGGTCCTTTCTCCACAGAAATCACAACAGAGAGGGAGCAAGGCCTCCACAGTTATTTTCCCTTGTGCTTCAGACCATGAACAATGTAGGCAGCTAATATACCGCAGGGCAGTTGCTTGCGTTTTGCTGAAAGTTATTTCATTGCCCCCCACCTCTGACAAAACTACAGCTTGCTTTAAACTCCCTGTGACCTCTACCACTAGAGGGCTGCACTTTATGTGATGTGCCCCCTGGAGCTCAATTATCGCTATTCCCAGCAGTGAAATCGGGAGAAATAACCATCTTCTGAGGTATCTCTGTAATAACTAATACTTTTATTAATATTAAATCAATACTTGTTGAGATGTTTATTATATGCAGCTCTTTGTGTAGTTAAGTAAAACTGCCATTAGAAAACTAGCTAAGATGTTAGTTATATAGATTTAGCTAACCTCTTCGAAAATTATCGTGTCTATCAAACTATTAAAATCCTACTTATAGGTACCAGAAAACTTGAAAAATCTTGTATTGGTGGGACGGGAGGTAACATATTGGGAAATTATTAAACAAAAGGCATTCTGTAGAGACAAGGAGAGGCACTTGTGAAACAGCTGTTAGTAAAGAAACAGACAAACGCAGGACAGACATCTGCTGAGTCTGAGGAAATTAGGTTTCAGGATTACCACTTTTTCCTCTAAGCTTAGGGAAGATAGATACGCAAACAACACACACACCACTTATCACGTTAAAACCCTCTTTTACTCTACACTTTAATATTCCTGTTGTTAGGATGAAACAATACTTTTGTTTAAAGAATGCAATCAAGTAAATGTTTTGTAAGCTAATTGGAGGTCCCAAAGGGAAGACTTGCAGGTGCTGAATCCAATCAGATCTGCCACATAATTAAAATTGGTGCAGGGGGCACAGTAAAACAGATGTGGTCTTAAAAGCAGAGAATTGTTTGATTCAATGTTACTACAGATGAATGGGACATATTCAGTGAGATAAAGGGAGCAGTGTTATAATTTATCCAGTTCCACTGCGGAAATTGACTCAAGATGGCTTCATTCAAACATTGTGGGGTTTTAATTTTGTCTTCAAAATTTTCTGTAAGTCATCTGCTTAGTTTACAAAAAAAAAAAAAAGAACCCTTTTAGGACCAATGACCCTACAAACTAGACCTGAGATTTTCAAGTCATGCTGTGTTCTTTCTCGCTCAAATACTAATTAAAACTCTTCAATTGGAACTTAGTAAAGAAAATGGAAGAGCTAGAACCAGTCCCCAGCTTGCTGATACCACAATTGTATCAGCAACTGCCACGGTAACAGAAGCTTAAAATTTTATTTCAGCCAGTAAACTAAGCAATTATGAGTCAGAGTATCTTAGCTACAAAGGGTATATGATGAGTAAGAAATTTCCATTTTTACACTATAATTTTTCTGACCATATATGCTAACAAATTGTTACTGAATCTGCCGCATCTATTTCATCTGCTTGTGAGGAGGATAGATAATGCATTCCTGGGACCCAATTCCCAAAGAAGTCATTGAAAGTTTCCTGTGTACAGCGCTGGAACAGTTCTTAATCTGTGAATGCTTTTCGGCAAGAGCCTGTTTAGATGTTAAAACGTCCACATTTTAACATCCTATAATGCATTACGCATCTGGCTTATAATTCATAAGTAGAGGTGATGTGCTGTCATATATTATACATGAATTTTGTATTTTAAATACTAAAAATTGTTTGGGGCAGTATTAATGGTGATTACTCAAATTAAGACTGTCTCCCAGGGAGCTTAGAATGAAAACTGGATTTCAGCCACAAAACAGCCAGGTTTTAAGCTTGCATAGTAAGAGGAATCAAGCCAGCAGCCATTCCACACATATGCATGTCAATACGAATTCAGCACAGAGCACGGTCTGATGCCACACACATTTCTAAATTTTGTACAGAATTGATGCTCTAGTACTAACCTTTATAGTTACATATCAGTTTGAGAATTGTTTTCAAAGGCAATGAGTTGGACAGCAAGGAGTCCAGTACAAATGCTTTCATAGCACGCAGGCAATCCCCCCGAGCCCTTCTACGCCTAACCCTCCTGCACCTTACAATGTATTAGCTTCAAACGGAATAATTTGGGATTTACAAGCAGTAATAACATTCTTCGCAGTGAAACGTCTTTAATTTTTTCTACGAAATCTTTACATCAGAAACGCCGCTCTGTGTCACGGAGCTCCTGCTAGCCCGGCTGTCACAGTGTAAAAATAACATCTTTATTATTTTCGCTACAAGCCTGCGCGGTG
>NW_009912204.1:0-763 GCF_000696875.1 Nestor notabilis
ATTCAAGCCTCCAGTGATAAACTTCATCTCATGCTTCTTAGATATTTCGAACATACTTTAATGAACTATAATCATAGTACTGTGACAGTTTTAATGAAAGTAGCCTAGAACTTGTAAAACTAGGCCAATTCAAAACTGGGTTTATGTTTTTGCTTTCTCCGTATTTGACATTCACTTTTTGTCCTGCTTTTCTAAGAATTTTTGTTTAAGCAGACAAGCTCAGTGGGAGGCTAAGATAGACAAGGATTTAAAGCAAAGAAGGTGCTCTCACTTATTACTAGCAGATTTTCATGAAAATGTGAAAAACTATTCTAGGATTGTTTTTTTAGAAGACATGCTTACATGTAGCCTCAATACAATTATTTAATGCAGAAAAAAGTCTGTCTCTGTGCCATCTTTCTGTCAGATAGGTTTGTTCCTTTCTCAACAGAAAACAAATAACGCTCTTTAGTGCTTATAAAATGTGTCTTTGTCACTTTGTAAAGCAGAAGGCAAAAGTATTTATGTTTGCAAGTTTTACCTCCAAGTAAAACTGAGTATTCTAACCACGCATACTGGAAACAAAGGCATTCTGATCTCAAGACAGGTTTACCCTCATATAAATGCACCAGTTTCAGCAGAATTATTTGTGATTTATATATATAAAGCTTTTTCTTTAAAAAAGCTCACATTTCTGTATAATATTGTATTAAGAAGGATGAAATACTTTTTTTTTTTTTTGCACAAGAGAAGAGTTTTCGTCATTCTGTTTCATGATTGTATA
>NW_009912205.1:0-39978 GCF_000696875.1 Nestor notabilis
TCCCTTCTTCCAATCATCCGGAACTTCACCTTACTCTAACTGGATTAAAATCTGTATGAAAAAAACCCCAAACTATAATCATAATGATTAATTAATGAATAGCTTAGATTTTATTGTAAAGGGGCAGTATTTGTGAAAACTCCTGAAAGCAGTAGAAGTTTCTGCTGCTCTCAGTAATGACATTGGAGACCCACTGGCTCCTATTGCATCACATAAAGCCCTCTCCTTCCGCTATGGAAGATAAACCTGACTCACAATAGAATAGGGCTTAGCTGATTTTGTGTGAAAGGCTACAATGGTCCCTCTGTACAACTTGATGTAACTGGCATACATCAAAAGGCAGAAAAATACTCAGAGGCATGTTCCCCAGCGCAGGAAATGCCACCACTGGGAGCAGACTCAGAGACCTGCACAGGGCAGTGGTGGGGTGGAAACATCGCGAAGGACATGCAAAGATCACCCCAGCTTGCCCTAGAGGTGCTTCAGGCAGTCACAGTAAACAAAAAGCGGTGGCCTTCTGGAATGCAAAGCACAGCTGGATTCTAGCAGTGGTATCTGTGGAGTTTTCTTCAGCATTGTCTGTAGTTTGTTCTGTTTCTGGCTGCCCTTGGCACTGCAGCGTTTTGAGGTGATGACTTTCTTGTTGGGTAAAATCTTCCCAGCCTGATTGTGAGGCTGGTCAGGTTCCTCATGCTTCCTCCCACCCTGGAAATGTTTGTTCTTCAGGAGAAAGCACCTTCCTATATGCATTATGGCTCCTGATTGACAGTCCAGGCAGAAAGTGTAATTTGTAATGTTGAAGTGAAGTTGACAGGAATAAACTAGGAGTCTGATTTTTCTGCTTTGCAACTATGTTAAAGATAAATTGATCTGGCTTCTCCATTGTTTCAGCTATGCAAGGAGAAGAACTTCTTTCTTTTCCCACAGTATGCAGTCAGAGCAGCCAGAATGAGATTCCACTAGCCAGCAACCAAAGATAAAAGACACATATGCAGAGAAGATGAACGAGGTTTTAAATAGTAACCGTTTTTTCAAAAAAGCCTTTAGGAAGATTAGGGCGTGTGTACTTGTGCCATTAACCCAGCCAAAGGGGAAGCATTGACAGCAATTATGATGAGTTTGAAACCTTATCTGCAGCCTAAGATTTGCTTCAAGTTTCAGAGAAGAGAGAATATGCAGTGCTTAAAGGCCAGCACCAGGAACCCAAGACTCCAGGGTCCTACACTCATCTTTACTTCAATTACTTTAATTTAGGGAGTATCCTTTAGCCTCCCAACACATCTCTCTCATTCTGTGTCCCTTTTCCCAGTAAAACATCTCTCCTTCTGCTACCACCACCTGAATTACTTATACCTTCCTCTGATGACTGCACTTAAAACTATATTACAGACTGGAAAGAGCCCAGAAAAAGGAAAAAGAAAAAGCTGATGACAAGATCTGGATAAACTGCACTACTGAAAAAGCTCACACTCTGAATATCAAAACCCAGTATCACTCTGGAAGCCCTTCTAAGTGATTAACCTTGGCCTTACAGGCTTTGAAGGCCAAAAGGTGCTGTTTTGTACGGCATCACCTTTGCAGATTCCAGAGGTCACCTAAAAAAGGGACTTTTTCATCCTGTAGAATATCAGTGTGTTCACCAGACCTGTCCCACAGCCCCTTCCCATTCTTACACTAACACAGTTCTCTGCCTCTGTTCCTTCTTTAGCCCTTTCTAGCTTTGGAGCATACCTTGGAGACAGAAAAGCATGAGTGAAGTTCAACCTTGATATCTGGAGGTGGGTAGAAGTGGTGGAGAGGACTGGTCATGTTCCAGTGCCTCAGTGGGAGGTGGACAGCTGAGGAAAGGTGTGAGACCAATGTTCTGTCAGTCTGTCCATGCATTGGGGTGGAGCACACTGAGAACCATGTATACCTTTACCTGGTGGGCTCCATAGAAAGACCTCTAAAGATCTTGATCAATTCTTGTTAGGCAAAAAAGATAGTTGTTTAAGGGGTGTGAAGAAGATAAACTGAGAAATGAGCAGGGCTATGATGTGCTGCACGGAATTTGTGGGCCCCACTTCTTTTTTTCCTGACTGCCTGTGACAAAGTGTCTCTCTAAATGATTCTGGCTGCTTCTCACAGTTTTTTAGAACTTTTTTTTTAATGGATAATCCTCACTTCCCAGTAACACAAATGCTCCTGATTCTGGGTAGAGAGTAGAAAGCTGAAGCACTTACGTAAGCACTGCCAATTGTCTCTTCGTGTATAAACCCACAGACAGGGAGAATAATAATTGCATGTGAGGTCAGGCGTAGAAAGTGAGCAGTGAAACTGAGGATGCTACTGACTAAATGGAAGAAGGAAGGAAAGAAGTGTGGAGTGGTGGATAATGCTCAGGTGAACAGTGATGGGGTAGGGTAGATCACTTCACTGCTCCAGAGACCTCTGTACAGGCAACTTCTCTAAGCGATACTCAACGCTTCTCCTGTTACCAACGCATTGATTTCTGCTTGACAAGGAAATTGGGCATCAGAGTTTAAATGAAATTGAGTCCTGCTGTTTCCATGGAAATCTCCCGTGCCTATCAGATTAATGGAGGGCACACTGTGCTTTGCATAAAAGTAAACAAAATAAGGCTGCTGCAAAGGCCATGGGTTACCTTTTCCATTCAGACTAAAAATCCCATATCCTTTCTTCATAGACTCCCTTCGCACTCTCTGCTTCAACAGGGAGATGCCCTGTCCTACGTACAGCATTTATTTCAATTGACTGGACCCCATGGAGAGTCTTACTCTTGGATAACCATCATGAAAAGAGTCTCAGAATAGTTAGGGTTAGAAAGGACCTTAAGATCACCTAGTCCCAAGCCCCTGCCATGAACAGGTATGCCTCACCCTAGACCATGTCGCCCAAGGACTGCCAGGAGCATTTTCACCACCCTCACAGTAAAGAACTTCTTCCTTATATCTAACCTGAACTTCCCCTGTTTTAGTTTGAACCCATTACCCCTTGTCCTATAGCTACAGTCCCTGAGGAGGAGTCCCTCTCCAGCATCCATAAATACATGATAGACAAATTATTGTACTAATAGCTTAATATTCTACAACAAACTATATGTGCCTTTGAAATATCCAGCTTTTTTATACCAGTTTGGGGGTTTCCCCATGACCCAGAATTGATTTCCTCCTCTAGTTATAAGCACGCTGTGTGGCTCAGTTAATACAGTGTTTTGACACTACATGTGCCATCTTTCAACCCTTCCAAGGAAATCAGTCTACTCCTGAAGATGAAACTTTTGGATGTGAAAAAGAAGCAACCAAATAGCAGTTTAGCATCCCACTGCAGCCTAGCAGTGGAAGTGGAAAGGTTGGGCAGCATGGGTAAGAAGAGCTTTCAGTTTAATTTTCTTTTTAGCCACAGTACCTGCTATCTAGCTTGACAAAAAATACCCAAAACAAAACAGGCTGTTTATCAAGCTTTAACAAACCAAATGATAGCAATTTATTACTGCCCAAGCACTTGAAATAGTTTGCATAAATATTTGTGTAATGCACGTTTACCACTGCGTGAGTTATTTCCTACATCAAGCACAGAGACAACTTACAGCATGTATTAGCCTTCCTGGAGCTCTGTGCTACCACAGCTGGACCACTTCCAGCCCTGAAATAGCTTGGAAATGTCTATGTTCCACCACATTGTTGTACAGGGTAGGCATTCTCAGCAAAGATCTAAAGCTGCAGCTGCCTCAAGTTTGGCCTTCCAGCCATACAGCAAAATCTCATTTTCCAGAAACAGAATCTTGGGTTTGCTCTGGCAGTGACAGCAGCCTTCAGATGTTCTTCCTTCCTTCCTTCTGGCCTGGAACATAAGCAGGGATGAGTTTTGTGGTCCCAGGCTCAATTCAAAATCACAGAAAAAAAAAAAAGGGCAGCTCTACTCCTTTTTAAGCTTATGCACATAAGGGAGCTACAAACCTAGTTGTTTCTTCCCTAGCCCTTTTTATCATATAAGAAGCATCAAGTTGGCTTGCAACCAAACACTGTAATTTTACCACTACAGTCATAGATTTCAGCAAATTTGTTTTCCCCAGACAAAGAGAGACAGGTTAATAAATGCAGATGAAAGATAAAATGCAGCAGAAAGTGAAGGGATAGGAAAAAAAGAATGAGTACTCTTGTCAGGGTGTGGTGATGAATGGTTAGCTATTACTTTCAGTCTCTGGCATAGCTGGGAATTGTCTTTGGACAAGCTGAAGTTGCAGGTCAAGGTCAATACCTGAGTCAGGATTATGATTCAATGTCTGGATGATGTTTCTTCCTCTCTTGTCACAGCTGACCCCCCTCAAAAAGCAGGGGCAATAGGGCAACACTATTAATATTTCAGCTCAGAAACTAGGGCTGTTTTTTAAGTGACTAACATACTAAAACTACATGAAACAAAGTGAGGCTACATCTTAAATGAGCTTAGAGGAGTGTACCCAACTGCCCACCAAGGATTTACCAGGGCTGGATCCCTAATGTAGATGTCCTAGGCATGCGTTACAGCTGGAAAAGAGAGAAAGCTAAAACCAACAATGAGAACAAAATACTATGTTGCTTGAGTATTTTAAGCATAGTAGCATTGCTGCTGCACAGCCACCAGGTTGGAGGACTACTGCTGTAAGACTCCATACAAAAATTCCCATGCTTATGGTTTAGGTCTCCAACCTAGTGGCAACTCAGACTAAGCTCTGCATGGTAACTTTCAACCAAAGACCTCAAATTTTTATGTTGGAACAAAACATTTTACAAAGCCAAAGAAATGATAGACAGAAAATGAATAAAAACTAAGATGAACCATCCTTGGCTGTTGCCTAATTTATCCTGTTTTATGCATTTCATCACATCAGAAAAAAGCCATTAGTAATTTTACAGTACTCTAACAGCTTGAGCTGAGGTCACTAAAAAGAAGTGCTCAGCAAGCAATGAACTGTCCTTAGCATGTTTAAAAGACTTTCTTAGAATTCCATGATGGTAATCCACTGTTCTAAATCCATCTCAATTTCAGCTGACTTGATTTATCTACATGAATGATTCTGCTATCACAAGAATTATCTGGATTTATATCCGTGGAAAAAAACATACAGCATCACTTGCGAGTTTTCACCTTCTGTTTAAAAGAGTTTGGAAAATGAAGGGCACTGAAGATTCCTCTGTGTTAGCAGAGAATAGGGGGGAGAAGGGGGTCAAGCTGCTCAAAGTTTCAACTCTGTAGCAAATTTTCTGAGAAGCAGAGGAAATATTTCTATATTTGTAAAATGAGAAAAAGACTAAATGAAAGCCTAATAAACTCCCAATGGGAACAGGAAAAGAAAAGATTTTAATGCAATTACTGTTGATAACATTTTGAAAGAGTCTGTGTGTGAGAGAGAAATTGGTACATCATCTTGGAATCCTTAATTACTGGCATGTAAACTACACAACAAAGCTATCCTCTTCTAATGAAAGAAATGAATGAATATTAGAGGTATTGTTCCATTTAATCCAGAAAATGGGTGTTGAGATCCAGAGTTCTGTGATGTAAATCTAGAACTCCAAAGAAGTCAAGGGAGTTACCCAGTCTCCAGCGTAAGATGACAGACATTCAATGCAATAAGGAAACCCACAAAGTACTGTCTGACCTCTCTCTTGGGGCAGAGGGACTATGAGATTGCTTCCCTTTGGTCCCTGCATGTGACCAAACACTGACTAATGTGGTTTAGCTAACAAGGTTCCCATCCTTGGACCATTGGCCCCTTCCTGAGAGGGACTATGAGATTGTTTCCCTTTGGTCCCTGCATGTGACCAAACACTGACTAGCTAACAAGGTTCCCATCCTTGGACCATTGGCCCCTTCCTGATGCAGTATCAAGTACGAAGCCCTCGTTTCCATGCCATTCCATACAAAGTTTGTTACTCTTCTGTTAATTGGAGACCAGTAAGTAACTAGGGGAATGGGATTACTTCAGTGTTCTCTTAGTAACACACACAAATCAAGAAAGTGAATGTTTCACACAGGTACAAATCAGGCTGTTAATTAGGCTGCTGTTGCCTGCCGAAGTCTGGCTATGTCTAACCTGCTCACCAGGGTGCAGAACTTAGACTTGGTTTTCCATATGCAGAAAAAACCCAATTTATCCTTTTAAGAAATGACAAATACAATGAAAAGAGAACTTTCCTGTCTCTTTTGGTACTGTCAGATGACCTGAGTGAGGTCGAGTGTTCAGAGCAAGCTTTGAAACCTCAACTCCAAGTTTCAGTGTCATTTTGGTGATACAAAATAATTCACGCACACACAAGCAGTATTTCTTGGGGTCCATATGGCAGCTTGTTTATAGAATCACGGGATAATTTAGGTTGGAAAAGACCTTTAAGATCATTGAGTCCAATTGTTAACCTAGCACTGCAAGTCTGTCACTAAACCATGTCCCCAGACACCACATCTACATGTCTTTTAACTACCTCCAGGGATGGTGACTCCATCACTTCCCTGGGCAGCCTGTTCCAATGTTTCACAACCCTTTTGGTAAAGAAATTGTTCCTAATATCCAATCTAAACCTCCCCTGGCACAACTTGAGGCCATTTCCTCTTACCCTATTGCTTGTTACCTGGGAGAAGAGACTGACCCCCACCTCGTTACAGCCTCCTTTCAGGTAGTTGTAAAGAGCAATAAGGCATCCCCTGAGCCTCTTTTTCTTCAGGTTAAACAACACCAGTTCCCTCAGCTGTTCCTCACCAGACTTGTTCTCCAGGCCCTTCACCAGCTCCGTTGCCCTTCTCTGGACCCACTCCAACATCTTGGTATTTCTCTTGTAGTGAGGGGCTCAGAACTGAACACAGTATTCAAGTGCAGCCTCACCAGTGCCAGTACAGGGACATGATCACTGCCCTGGCCCTGCTGCCACACTATTGCTGATACAGGCCAGGATGCCATTGTCCTTCTTAGCTGCCTGGGCACAAGCTGGCTCATGTTCAGCCATCAATCAGTAACTCCCAGGTTCTTTTGCTCAGGACAACTTTCCAGCCACTCTTGCCTGAGCCTGAAGCATTGCATGGGGTTGTTGTGGCCCAAGTGCAGGACCCAACACTTTGCCTTGTTGAACCTCATACCATTGGCCTCAGCTCATTGATCCAACCTGTCTAGATCCCTCTGTAGAGTTTTCCTGCCCTCAAACAGATCAACACTCCCACCTCACTTGGTGTCATCTGCAAACTTACTGAGGGTGCACCCAATGTATTCACTTTAAGGAGCTTTTTCCCATTCCAAAATGAATTACAAATTTCAATGGACTAGTCCTTTGACTATTAACTATATACATATTTCTCCATCAGTGCACACTGGCTTGTTTTGGTCTTCTGTGACCTGACCTCCTTCAGGTTTTGGAGTCAAAGATGGAAAAGGGCCCAGACTACCACTTGCTGACTTGATGGGACTAGGACACTTTATTCTGGCTATAGCAGTGGGAAATCACTGTCTCGGAGAAGGAAAATAGACTTTAGTACACAGAGGGCCTATTAGAGTAACCATAAGAACAGGTAAGACTGCAAGGTGGTTCAGATGAGAAGTTCAAATATTATTTAAGTTTGTTATTAACTCAAAACTCCAAGAAAGGGATGAACTGTATCTTTTATATTCTCAGCAGTTTTTAGGAGGAGTAGGGTGAGGTTGCTATTTTGCTGCGTACTGCTCATAAGCAAGCCTTATCTGAAGTTTTGTTCATGTACAGAGCCAACAGAGTGAAACAGACACTTCTGTACTTCAGAGAAGTTTTTGGGCAAATATGCCCTCATTTCCTTTAGGTCCAACTTCTTAGAATTCATACAGGGCCCTAGCATGGGGTGGCTGGATTTCATCAAAGGTTTTTTTCCCTTAAGGGTTTGTTTTTCCCCTGATGTGCTCTTGTAACTCCCACTGACACTAATGGGGAGTAATGCATGCCCAGAGGACAGCTCTGGTCCTCCTCAGTGTGGAAGGAGATAGCGGGTTTATCGGGGAGGGATGAGAAAGGAACAGAAGGAAAAGCAAGGCTTTGAAAGGTGTGTAATTATAGACTGGTGTGTTAACTGCTCCACCAGGCAGTGTGCAGCACTGAGCATTTGGCACAGTACAGGCTCGTTTTTCTTGATTAGAGAGAAGCATTTGAAAGAGTGGGGAACGAGTGGGGAACAGAGCAAAGAGAAAATCCCACCCCACTGGTAAAGCATAGATGTGACTGCTGAACAGATTCCAGCAGTGCATTAGCAGAAATGAAACTGATGCTGCAGCTCTTTCTGTGGGTAGTTGTGCATCACTTTCCCAGTGATTTGATTTCTCTTTGACTTCCATTAGACTGAGTGAGCATACAAGAGCGGCTATAAAGGAACCTGAAGAATTGAGTCCCTGAGGTGTTGTGAAGGCACAGGGAAGGTCTTTGCCTTTCTCCACAGGTGACTTAAACAGGAGATTAATGTTCACCCCAGAAGCACACTCAGTAAAAGATTCACTCATGACATGATTTTTTCTCATGGTAGAACCCAATTCAGTCCTCACGGGCAGCTCACTGGGAGGAGGTGCAGGGTGGTATGTTACAGTGAAAGAAGAAAGAAATGAACGAGAGCAAGATTACACAGCTCTGTAAGAAACCCAAGTGTTCATGTACACATGTCTACAGAACTATGGCAATTCACTCTTCCAGGTCATGCCTGAGTGGTGGAGACAACTGTGTTGTGTCCACTTCCAGGAGCCCTCTTTCCCAACAGATTATATAGTAGACAATCCCCACATGACAGAGAAGAGAGTCAAAAATGCTGCAGATATGTCTTTTCTTGCATTTAAGTAAATAAATCATTCTTTCCCCTTTCTCCTTCTGTACAACTTTATAAGCAATTTCAGCTTTACTAAAATGCACATCAATTCAAAGAATAGAGGTTTAAAAATAGCATCTTAATACAGATTTTCACTTCAGTCGTGGTGCTAGATCTCCTTACTGGTTTCTGCCCCAGAGTCTCAATCAGACCTGACCACCTCCCCGTTGATCTCTTCAATGCCAGCCACAATTACAAAGTGACCTTCCAAGAGGTTGCTTTGTTTACCTGGGGAAGGACAGTTCACTCCATTCAGAAAAGACCTGAAATTGGCCAGCAGGGAAGAAAAGGGTAAAGGAGTCATTTATAAGATTGCATCTACCTGTCAGCTCAATCCCCTCCTTGCAATGACCCAGGAGGAAAAAGAAGAAACTCCCAAATCTGATGATGTGGCTGTTTGAGCCTGTTTGGCCATAAGCCCAGTGAGAAATTTAAATGGTGCATTAATTTCAACTGTGGAGGCAGACAAAGAAATATGCATATTATAGTAAAGGTTCTCATGTGAGATTCCTGAGTTCACATGTTTGACCTGGCATGGGTTTAGTATATTTGAACTTGCACAGCAAAGCCTGGAAAAGGAACATGAATAATGAATCCTGGGAGAGGTGTCCCACAGTGCCTCAGGGTTCAGGTGTGGATTGAAGTTCTCACACCTCAGTGTCGCAACAACCTAATAATACCATTACTGTACATTTGGTAGCACAGGTTTTAGAATGTTAGAGGGCAAGGTCAGCCTGCTCCCATATGACTGAGGAGAGCCAAAGGCCTGAGGAGCATGTGCAGGCTGCTACCTGTAAGAGCTTACCCACCCTGTCCCTGTGCCACAGTGCAGGGCTTCTTGCTTCTGCTGCCCCACGGGTGGGAGTCTCTGGTATGAAATTCCTCAAGTGCTATTGTCACACCTCTCCGCAACCACCACACTGTCCAAATCATTCAAATTGCAGTGATGCACTGCAGTGTTAGGTTTACAGCTGAAATCAATGGTCTTCAAAGTCTTCTCTGACCTAAATGCTTCTGTGATTCTAAGATTCTATGATTCTATGGTATGGGAAAATGACAGTGTGCCGTAGCATATTGGTCTCTCAGAAGTTCTGGGAGTGTGTTCAGAGCTTGAGACATCGGGGAAGGGCAGGCTGGAATGCCAGCTTGACTGAATATGGCCTCTCTTTTGACAATACGATTTCAGTTACTTCCTCTTTGTAGTCTTACCATCTCTAAAGGTGACTACAAAATGGATATAAAAAAGCAAATTTTATGAACTCATGAATTTGTTTCCAGTGAAAGGTGCTGTCTTAATAGTCCCAGGCAATGACTTATCTGCAAAGGATAGTAATATCTCTTATGTCTTCTCTTACTCCATTGCCCATCAGGAGGTAAGTAGGAAATGAAATCCCTGAAACCCATGCAGTATCTGGGTTCTCTATTAAAGTAAATGCAGCAAAAACATTTTCTCATTGCATTTAAGAAGTCCCAAACCAGTGCAGTCAATTCTGTAGACAGATGTAATAGAAAGCTTTTCTTTGACATTCTTATGAACCAGAGGAGATAGATAGCACAGGAAGCAAAGGTGTGGATGGGAGAAGATAAGACCCAGAGCAGAAAGTGTTCTGAATTACCTTTGCGATTTTATTTCTCCTGCATTTTTGATGCTGTGTGAAGGTTCCCTTTGCTGTGTGTGATTTCCATAGAAAATCCCAACAGGGTTCACCTCCACAATGGTGGGGGTTGCTGTGGTGCATATCATATATGGTCTTCTAAGCACTGGACAAAGAACCACCATTTCTTCGCAAGCAGTCATGCAGTTATGAAATATTCCATTTCCAGCTGCCGATTTTCCACTTTTATAGCTGGCTCAAAGAATTTCAAGCCTGCTGCCTCTTCTGCTTTGTGACAAAATATTATACACTGAATTTCCACTATCTGCATTAGTGGGATGTGCAGCTACTACATGTAAATAACAGGTGCCAGCCTGGAGACATCTCTCCTTTGAAATTTCAGAGAGGTTCTTTTGTGCCTCTAAGAAGGTTTTGAAACCTTCTCAAATGCTGGGATTTTTTATATTTTTTTGTTGGTTTTTTTTTTTCAGTAAGGAGAGCTGTTTCTGCTTCCTCTTTTTTTTGCCCCTCCCTTTGCTTTCTGGGGGAGATGGTAATGTTAGCTGGAATGGTAAGTAAGAACTCAGAATATGCCGTGCTACTTACTATTGGTGTAGCTTCATATGCTCTCTCTTGGGCTGTCAGAGGTCAGTTTGCACTGTTTACATCTTGTCTTTTCCCAGCAAGGCTTTCCAGGAAGACAAGTTCATTACAGAAAACTGGGAAATTTGAGGGAGTTACTAGAGCAGATATCAGAGCAATGCCTGAAGAGTTTTTCTGCATAGGGAATCTGTCTTCAGGACTTGATATAGCCCTTTAAGACTCTAAGCATGCCTTTAACCTCTCCTTATTTCAGTCTCTCATTGATGTTGCGTGTCAAGAAGGCAGTATTCCTAAACAGCGTAAATGTAGTGCTATCCAAGTGCCTGATGGGCTTTAACCATTCTCTGGGCTAAACACAGGGAACTGCTGTACAGGGATAGCTGCACAGTCTGCCCTCACACCTCCCTTGGGTGTCACTGAAAGCGTGCCTGCAGAAACCTTCCCCCTCTTGATCTCTGCTGAATTCGGCACATCCTTGTCTCTGCTGACCATCACCCCATCTTTCACTGGGGTTTAGAAGAAATCAAGTGGGCAGGTGAAGAATAACCAATGGCTTGTAATTAAAGGTCAAGACACTTGCCAAGTTAATGGACATACTTCACCCATCATTTGACCACCTACAGCTGCAAATATTTCTGAGTGCAGTATCTTACTGCACAGCTGTCACAGATATGGGTCTAAGTATCTTTGTTCCTTCTCTATCTTTAACTGTACCAGAACGGGATTCTGCTATTATTCCACTCAATTTTGCCCTGCAGGTTGAAGCACTCTGATTTAACTGTGCATATGCAGACTTGTTTCTCATCCTTGCTCTTTGTCGGTATGAGAGTGGCAGATGAATCTGACATAAAGTGTGATACATATGTGATATAAAGTACTTTTGGAAGCTAAACCTGGGTTGGATTTTCTTTTTTCTTTAAGACAGGAAGTCCCTTTTCAAAAGTAGTCATGGGCCAATCCAGATGACAAAAATTGGCCTAGTTTCACTGAAGTGAATAATAATACAGGAGTTTAAAACAGGTGGAGATGTGATTCTGTAGAGCCAAGGCATTAAAGAACAAACAGATCTGTTCAAGCAGTTTGTAAAAGACAGATATAAGAGACTAAATAATTACCCAGTGCATCTTCTTAATGTAGGATAGTTCTTGGTTCATTAACTAATACTTTATTCCAGGAGTTCCAAGTGATAGGGTTTCTACCATTTTCTTCATCATTTCCTCAGAATTGGAAAAAAAAAGAATCATAATATAATGTTCCTGGCCTTCAGTACAGGTACAATTTCTTCCCAGTTTCTGCTAGGGGACATTAATGATAAAGAGACCTTGAGCTTTATGTGTGATCTTCCATCTCGTCTCAGATATTTCCTACTTTAAGATCTTTGGAAGGTTATTTTAAATTTTTTGTGTGGTTGGTTGGTTGGTTTTTGGGGTTTTTTTTTGTTGTTACTATATCATGCAGTTCTTTCATGGTCACGACAGACTTTCCAACTCTACTACCGAATGAAGGAGATTGTCAAAATGAATGTAGTATCCCACTAGTGAGAGGCTGTTTTTGAAAGAGAGAACCAATGCTAGGCTCTCTTCCCAGATGCAGGGTGCCCAGCTAACCTGGGGGACAGTAAATGTCATCTATTAGCAGCACCAGGCCTGGTGCCACTACAGGGCCCTTTCCTGCTTTACCATGAGTACGTTTTGGTCCATCAGAACTTCTAAGTGTGCTCCTCCCCAGCATTCTGATTGGATCCACAGCCCACTGTCCTTTCTAAGCTTCATTTGGCATTGTTTTTCTGATTTCTTGTCTTCAATACTTTTCCAACGTCTCATATGATTCCCTGCCCTACCATCATCACTTGAGTTTCCCCAAGTCAGATCTAATCATGTTATTTTTTGACTATTCTTCTCACTTTTCCTTGGCAAATACTGAGGCTCCTAATCCCACAGCAGTAAGAAAAGAAAACAAACAAAACCACCTTGAATAAAGCTTCTTTCACAAAGCTCAGGGTCACACTTGGGGATGTCTTAATTCCCTCTTCCAGCTTTATAATAAACTGCTAGACATAGTCATTATCATCTCTGAGCTAAATCTATTGTGAAGCTACAGAAACTGCTTTTACAGTTTGCCCTGGTTATGGTCCCCTTCCTCCCTCCACTTCCTGACCCTTCACACCTCCTAGGAGCTGAAGAAGGATGCAATGATGGGTGCTGAGTGTTGGGAAAACTATCACTGACTCTTTGCCAGCTGCTATTCAGAAAGCACTGTCAGTTGCTGCCACCATTCCCTTCTGTCACTGTATGTCCTCTCTGGTGTTTCCATCACAGGCACTGGTATCAGCTGTAAATGTCACAGGTGCATCATTATTAATTCCCTTTTACATCGGAGGCTGCCCTGAAACAAAACCTGTGTATTGAGGGCAATTCAGAAACGTGAGAAATGTCATTGAAGAGCAGGAGGCAAATAGAGGTGGATGAACTGAAGAGAAGAATAAGGTCAGCATGTAACAGAGGTGGGAACTGGATTTCTCCCTTCACTTTACTCATTGCCTACAAGGTCTCTCCCACCTCCGTATGGCTTTAGAAATGAAGGTGAGAGATTCTGTATCACTGGAGGTATAGTATGGGGCTGATCTTAGCTAGAGACCAAGTAAAGGTGAGCTGAGGACCCAGTCCCCCAAAGTACCCTGGTTTCTGTTTCCTGCAGCCTGGATTATATTTGCTGCAGTCTTAAATGTGAGTGAAAGACAAAAAGCAAGACTCTATTACAGTCCTCATTTCTTTTCTAATGTTGGCTGTAAATGTTTATCATGTAGCTCAATGCACCCTGTCGAGCCAGTAGAGAAAAGCAAATAAAGCAAAGGAAGGTAGCTTTATTAATGTCTCTCTGATCAGAATGGTTTTATGGTGGTGAAAGGACTCAGATATGATTGAAAGTAGAACCTTGCTTGAGCTGAAAATTTAGTTCTTACGTAAGACAGTTGAGAGGAATATTTATATAAATGGAAGTACAAAGGAAGAAAGAGGGAGTGAAGTCTGTAATCTTCATCAGGCGTGTGAAGGAGTAGAGGAGAACAGTGACTCTGGGAAAGACAAGCCTGCTGGGCAAGTTAATTATTCTATTACAGGATGATTCTCTTCTTCTAGGCTTTGAAGCAACTGCTTTTTTTTTTATTTCCTTTTTGCCTTTTTTTTTTTTTTCCTGTCAAGACGGAGTATTTGGCCATTTGACTTGAGCCTGTCTTCCTAGTTTAAACAAGATGAATACTTTGCCTCCTTTATCGTGATGCTGTGGTTTAGCAGATCTGACTGAAACTCAGGAGATCCCAGCTTTACTTTCAGCTCTGTCACAGGCCTGCAGGGTGACCTGGGCCAAGTCATGTCGCCAACCTTTGTCTCATTTACCTGCCTTAAAGTGGAGCTCGTGGGAATAATCTACTTTTTTTTTTTAGCATGTATTTTACCAGAGTATCCTGGTAAGAATATTGAAGTCAAGCTTGTGTGGAAAGGACTAGTGATGCCTGGTCACATGTATTCAAATATTTATTTTAATATAGCTAAGCTGATAAGCACTGCATGGCTCTTTTTCGTCCTGATGACTTGAAGGAATCTTTTATAACACTCAGTGCTGGAAGTCCTGTGGACTAAAGGATCACTGGAAAAGAACTGTTCCTGAGGTGACTTCAAGGACTCGTATTCTTTGCTTCCCTGCTCTTTCTAGGTTTGGTGGGCTCCTAGCATGATGCTTCATCTTTGTCAAGGCAACAAAACATTGAAACCACCATGTAGCACAGCACAGTGTACTTCAGAAGTGCCTATACTGGCTTTGACACTCATTCCAGCTTGACCTAATTTTCCCTGATTTTCAGCATGAACACAGCTAATGCCCCTGAAATATTTCCAATACTTGCACTCAGAGATTTTGTGCACTGGGCAGTGCAGTGCCATTGGCATTTCTCAAACAAACCAGATGCTCAGCCAATCTGAATGGTTATACTTACCCTGTATTTTCATCTCAGGCTTGAGCCCTGGGCTTTGACTCCACACACCACACTATTTTGCCCAAGCTCATCTTTGCTGCTGGGAAACGATATAGAGTGTCCTGCCCGAGTGTGGTGGAAGCCTGCCCTCTCTTCCCTCTCCCTCCCATTGCACACCCTCATCTATTGAAGCAGGTCTGACATGAGAGGTTTATGACGTGCCCTGTGTAAGACAGACGGCACACAAGCCTGGACTGAGATTGGGAATGGGAGATAAATCAGAGTTCTGACCATGGCTTGTAATGTGGGATGGCCGACACTGGACGGCTCTTTAGAACAGCTGCTACAAAGAAATGACTAGTCAAGAATAGGGCCTTTTCCAAGTAGTCTTGTTCCCATATGGACTCTCAAAACATAAACGTAAGGCTGAAGCATGGCTTGGGATGATGTTTTCTTTTCCTTGTACCATGTGCCTTTTACTTTTTTCTCTCTCTAGTGACTGCTATTTCTCTTTGCAATGCCATGCAAGAGCAGCCCACATGCTGGGCATCAAATGGAGATTATATGGATTCACATCTCAGCAATTTATCTTTTGCTGGCTTGTTTGAGACTCAAAGCACCAATCTGGTTTTTAATACCTCGGGTACTACTAAATTTGAAGTGACTCTGAGGGATAGCTACACAGATTCATAAAGCTTTTTACATAGCCTCAGCTTCAATATAGATGGATGTCTTTCTTTCTTTATTTGTCCCTATAAAAATCTTAGAGTATGTAGGTAGACAGCCAGTCAGGCTTTGGGGTTGTTTGGCTGGGATCTGCCACACTTCTCAGAGGCTCGGCACTCACAGAGAAGTAAATATGATTTGGTATGGATTTTGTACACAGTCCTAAAGCTATTGGGCAAACAAAAAAAAATCAGACTATACATTACCAAGCTCGGGTTTCATTTCAGCTATTGTTTTTATTGTTTTTATGAGAAGCCCAGAGCTAAACAATCCAGTTTCAGTATTTGATGCAGCATTTAATCATCCTATTTGTGCAACCACCAAGCAAACACATATGCCCTATCTTAAAAACTGTTGGAAAGGGGAAAGAGATAATGATGGTGTGTTTGGCTGTAGACACCAGCAAAAAGTATATCATGAATTTAAACTTAAAGCTTGTGAAAGATGGTGACACCAAAACTATGTGGATTTGGTACCTGAATCACCTACTTAGACATGGACATAAACTGCCTCGTGCAGGCAGCTGTCCTCCTACTGCTGCAACGGAGGCCTGAGCAGGGCACATGGGGAAACTGAAATTTCACTACCATTGTTTGACAGTCTGTAGCTGATGGCTTTAAACAGTCCTAAATCCTGTCATATAAAAATGCTTTCTAAAGTGTTCTTGAGACTGTGAGGAAATTAAAAATTTGTGGGATTTTTCTTTTTCTTCTTCCTGGCTCTTTTCCAGTGGTAGTTATAGGCACTGAGTGTATGTGCGGGCACACAGTCATATGCTCTCCCTTTAAAATGAGGGAATAAAAAGTATGGGAAGGTCTCCTGGTGCATAAAAACTTAAAAAGTAAAAAATAAAATTAAAAAAAAAATGCTTAGAATAAAAACAGGGCTGTATTCTCTTCATTGCTTGCAGCTCAGACTCCAGTGAAAGGGACTGGAATAACCACTGAGGAATCAGGCACAGCTCTCTGTTGTGCTACTAGGTTGCTTTTGGGATGCAGGTAGATGGGACAGAGGGTGTCTTGGCCTGATCCCAGATCTCTGGATTTCCTCTGCTGAAAGCGATCAGTCTTCGACCCTGGGATGGTGTCTGGACCAGGGACACTGGAGGTGTCTCACTAACTGTTACCAGGCTGGCTTTGCTTGTTGGGCCTCCTTCCAAACAGATACCCTTCACTTTTTGGGCATGGACTGAAGGCTGACCTGGAGGGGGATGGATTTAGGCATGTGCTTGGTATTTTTCCTTGGTGCTACCTAGTTAGAGCTAGAACAACTAGTAGATAATATTCTGCAAAGCAATAATACCTGAAAAAAGCTACTCCCTAGACCCTTAATTATTGGTGTTCCAGTGGGAACCTCTCCGTTTATTTTGGCTGAGTGTGCTGACCCTCAGAAACGTAACTTATTAGCAGATATCTGTCAGCAATTAGACTCTCTGGAACACTTTTCTGAGCTCTTTACACAGGTGGGCCTTGAACATTGCTAGTTCAGGGAGACTTTCCAGATTCCCCCCATGGCCACAACAGAAGTTGAATGACTTAAGTTGCACAGCTACTACAGTGAAGCTGCCGCAACTTAAGGTGCTTAACTGGGCCACAAAAGTTGTTCAAGGCTTCTTTCATTGCCAAAGGACAAAGCTAGGTACCTGCAGCCCATGTCTGGATCTAAGCAGACTGGATCACAGGGGGCAACAGATGCAGCAGCATTCCTGACTGCAGAACACAGCAGCTCTCACTCTGCGTCTGCCGATAGATGAATTTTGGGGGGATAAATCCAGCCTCACCAGCAGATTATCTCTGAGTTGTGGGTATGTTATAATTCTCTGAGGGCACTGCTGTGTAGATTTCCTTTCTTGAGGCTTTTTAAAAGAGGTTTCATTACGGCAGGAAGTGATACAGAGCCTTGTAATTTCAAAGGAGAACAAAGTTTGCTGTAGAGGTGTGAGCAGAATCCTGGCAGCTCTCTGTAGTCAGTATGATTAGATAACATTTCTCAGAGAGTTTTCATCAGGAAAAAGGTCTTTATATTAAGCTCATTTTTAGTTTTCACAAAATCATATCAAGTTCTATGGAATTCCTGAAGGATAAAACATTTGTAAATCAAAAAGGGATTTAGGATCTCATTTGAAAATTTCAGTTTGAAACATGAAAATTGTATCTGTATTTTTCTACACATTTTTCATATTTCTGTTTTGCATATACATTCTTTCATGACATCACTGTTGAAATGTTCTCATTTTAATTTTAGCACAATAAAACAATCTGTTGGATATCAATGAAACCAGGAGTCAATCTGATTCACAAAAGATATCCTAATTAGCTCAGTGTAATTGCTCTTACTAATTGACAATGGACAAACTCAGTTGAGGGTTTTTTTGGGTCTTTTTGTTGTTTGTTTTTTTTTTTTTAATGCCAGGTAAGAAATACTGGAAGGTTAAAAATAGAAGTCCAAATTGATTCTTTATGAAAGTCCAATTTTTTCGTCTTTTGATTGGAATTCTACTTCCATATTTGAAATGGAATCTGCAGATAAGTAACCTCCAATAAATCTGGCTGTAATGGTTTAAAACTGTGGTAACCCAGCTGTCTTCTTTCTGCTGGTAGAGACAACCATCCTCAGAGCAAGGTTCAACAAATTCAGCTTAACCTTCTTACTCTTCTACCCAACACACTTCACTTGTAGCTGTAACTAAAGGTGCCAGACTTGATAAAGAAGGGGCTGGAGCAGGGTCTCATGTTTCACCCTGTCATTCAGTCTGATGTAGAAGCAGTGACCTGCAGCAGGAGAAGATAGCAAATAGCTGGAGGCAAAGCATTTTAGCTGGTCTTGGTTGCTTGCCTGCCTCCACCTGGTACTCTGCATCCCATAGCCAGCAGCAGCCGCAGGCAGATCTCATCCTGCCTTTGTCTTAATTTCCCCTCTTGTAAAGAATGTAACTGATAATGCAGCTACCTACCTCAGAGGAGTGCAAGAATTAATTAATGTTAGCAAAGTCCTTTGAAGATAAGATCTAAGTATCGTTATTATTAATAATTTACCTGAAATTTGCTCTGTGCCTTAAAAGACAGAAATAATTTACCATGAAATGATGTGATACTACCTAGGGCTATATTAAGGTCTTGAATGGATGTGAAGGGCTTACATTACTGTTAATGTAAACTACTGTGTAGAGGTGCCAAAAGGCAGAACTGGGATTTATGTAAATAACCAGTCAGGACCTCATTATATCTCACAGAATTAGTATTTACAGGATACAAAGACCTTATGAATTATAAGTTACCTCTTTCCTGGAATGTGTACAGAGGTGCAGGTTTTCAAAGGACAGCCTTTTTAAGAGAGGTAAAAATTAATTCATAATATGCATTTAAAGACAATAACAGGAAAGACTTGAAGATTTATTAGTCTGAGAGGCAACACACTTGAGATTTTCCTTCGTTCCCTCAGACTGACACAACAATCCCCTTTACATAACTTATCTCTCATTGTTTAGTCCGTTCATTATTCTAACAAGATACTAGGTGTAATCTTCATTGGAAACAGTTGCTTTGCCAAAAAAGTGTAAGCTTAAGCTTCAAGGGAAACAGATTCAGTGCTGAAAAGCCAAGAGACTCATGCACAGAAGCAGAGGGATCAAGAGACCCGTGATAGCTCCTCCTGTCAGAGGACCCAGAGAGAGGAGATCCATGTGCTGACCTCGCACCCTTGGTTTTTAGGAGAGAAAATGAGGCAACTCCAGCAACATCCCAGTCCTTCCTGCAGGAAGAGCAGAGGGATGCTCACAAGAAGAGCCATGCACAGCTCACATGCCACTGCTCAGCTATGATCCACACTGCAATAACTTGCCATGGAGTCAACTTTCCTTTGTGTGATAGATGAAGGTAAGCCAACAGTAGCCCTTTATGAATATCTCTAAAACTTTTGCAGGGATTGATGCACATTTTACTTCTATAGATTATAAAGACACAGCCCAGAGGTATCAAAGGGGAGAGAAATATACCCATCTGAAAAAAGGATTCTTGGCAGCCGCCACAGCTATGAGATGAAACAGGCCAACTCTGGTGTCAGTAGAGAATATTATGTCTCCCAGTCTGAGGGCCAAGCTCTGGGTGAATTTTATGCACCGGGCACAGCAAGCAGCATGAGAAAGACTTAATATTTTTAATAGCTGATAAGCTTTGTCCAAGTTTTTATCATATCTGTAACATAACATCTTCCCGAAGCCTTATCAAATTTATATCTCCAAGGTTAACCAGAGGTAATACTAATGAGGATGAAATGGCAGAGATGATGAACTCCAGCTGCTGAAGAGAAGGTGAGAATGTAAATCACTTGCCTGTGAGCAAGTCCTCACAGAGGGAAGTGTCAGCACTGCTGTAACAGATTAGACAGTCCTCAGACAACCATGCTGGGAAGCTGGAACTGACACCCTAAGGTGTCTCTAAGGAACCAGGTATCTCCAATCCCTAGTGACAACAGGAACCTGATTTTTGCCTGCCTGGAGACAAACATAGTTACTGTCTCTGATTATTCTCTTAAGAAGCCAAAGCAGTGGAAAAGCTTTCTGTTTGTAGTCTGCATGCTTCTGTATCCGAGCAAATGATTCATAACTGAGGATTTAGGTCAAGCTAGGCAGATTTAGCTTAAGGACCTGACCACTGTTCTTAAACTGTATCTGCTCCAACATTTGGATGTGAATTGTAACATGAGTCCTTCTCACAGCAGTAGAGCTTATGTGATAGGAGATGAACAGGAAGTATGATGTCCTCTCTTAAAATAAGAATAGTATTATAGCTGTTTCACATAGTCATTAGCTAACATTTACAAGGATTATGAAGCAAGTTTTCCACTAAGGAATTAAAAATTGTCATTAATGCCATGTTTCTCAGAGCCTTCATAGCTCATCTTTTTGATGTAATCCTAAGATCAAAGTCGTTAGGGTAAAGTTAATTTGCAATTAACAATACTGTGTTTATAGATGTTGTTTGTGCAGTTCCAGTTTCATCCAGGAGAAAGTGGTGGTGCTCAAAACAGTCCATCATTGTTTTGGCTGCCCTCAGAAAATATTCTGAGGACTAGAATTTCCTCAAAACACCAAGAACCAGAACACCAACAGTGAAGTTCTTTACTTTCACCCAATTCAGATAGGGATGTGAAACTGGACCACTAATGACAGTATATAGTCAGTTTCTGCTTTTTTCTGTCCTCCACTTTGTATAGATACTAAAAATTTATTAGGAAAAGTGAGTTGGAAAATAAGTCCTAAAATAACATAAAATATCAAAGATGTATGTTTTATTTCCTCATCTACATCAGGATGCAACTACTGGCTTTTGGCTCTGTCTCTATCTCTGGCTGTGACTTAAAATTCTACCCAGGGCTTAAGCAACCTTCCTGATAAAACTTTCATAGGAACTGATGTTTTTACAATGGAAACTTCTCTTTCAGTAAAGAAATATTTTTCTGCAAATCCCCATTTTTCTGCAAAACAGACACAGCTCCAAGTATAGAACTTGCTGAAAAAATGATTCAGTTTCTTTTATTGGTCACCAGTGGTCGTCATTCCGTATCTTTATTCAATGGCTGTTGGTCTCTGTGATGCCACAGTGGTGCTTCTCTCCATTGCTAGATTCATACTCAGTAGGCAGAGGTACTACAGATATCAACTGTTTGTTGCTTCTCAACTCCACTTGCAGACATTTGGTGGTCATGTGGGGCAGACTCAGGTGCCACCAGGCTGCAGGTATTTCTTCAACTATTAGCACTCATGACCACACTACCGCACATCGCCCAGGTCAAGTATTTGCCATATTTTCAAACAGTTCTTACCATGTTGGCTCAGATAAGATGAGCACAAGCCAGGAAAAGAGAGAATTTTGCTGAGTTTGTAACAAATTACAGTAGCAGGTGTCACTGGAGTTGAATATGACAGAGGCTGCTGTCAGCCCCTCAGATATTGGTCTTCACCTTTTCCAGTGAATTCCCAGAGTCAATTGAATCATCTGCCTTCTGGTATTATCTTCTGTGTAACGGACCCAGGATGCTTAACATATATCAGAGAATGGAACACAGTGCAGAAATCTCTGTCTTAGGAGATGGTGGTAACTCTCTACACAGTAGTATGTGACCTTCTTAAATGATAAAGTTGATGTGGCAGTGAAAACCAAAGCTTAGACAGAGACAGAAAAAAGAATTAAGGCACCTGAACGAAAAACCTGTTACTCTGGCCCATGATGCAAAGTCTGAAGGAGGGAAAGTTTTCTTTACAAGGGGAAGTGATGGCAAAGATAAAATTGTTCTCAGACCCAGAAGAAGGACTTTTTGAGGCTTCTCTGTTCTTACGGTGCAAACAATTTGCATTTACTGTCAGCCCTATGTTGAAACTCAGTCTTCTCAAATACTTCATTATGTCTCAGTCTTTGTTATATCGAAGCATTTGCTGTCAGAGACATAACTTCAGTTGTCACTACATGATCGGTATGCATGGCAGCCATCTCAGTCTTTGAAGATCTCTTGAGCAATTAACCTCATGCAAGCAGTAATATTGGCTAGGCTGGAATTCTTGAATTGTCCGTGGATCCAGGTGTCTTAGGGCCTATTGGCATGGGATGGAATTGAAATAATTAAACCTTTCTTGTTTCAGCTGTTTTATTAGGTCTGTATTGAGACTGTATGTTGATCTGATCAAACTTTTCAAGGTGCAGATATTTTCTCTGGATACATCAAAGAGTTGAAAATAGATCTTCCGCTACAGAACAAACATATGTCTGCATAATACAGATGATACTATGACATCTGTCAAGCAAGGCAACCCTCAACAGGTTGCACATGTTGAGCTCTGTTCCTTTTGATTTTCATGTAAGAATAGCTTTTCAGTAATTAAGGCAAAACTTTCTCTAGACACATCTGAGCTGTCTTCTATTGTTAACTGAACTTGTGGAGAGGGGTCTTACTTAAGCTGTAGTAACACTATATTTGTGTTATCAGCACAATGACATCAAATAAAAAGAAGTTAAGAAAAAATAAAATAAGCCCATAAGTAACTAGAAAGCCTGTGGATTTTTTCCTGTCATGCAATTGCAATAAATAGTATTGTGCTGTGACAAAAGTGAATGCAAAATATTGTTACTGGAGGACACACAATGAGTCAGTTATTGGGAAAATAACTGGGGGTTCTGAAAAGGATTCTGTGTCTTCTTTAAACAGATTATAATTATTGTTGTTATTATTGTGGGACTGTAATACTCCTAGAAAAAAATCACTGACATGTTGGAGACTTCTGCCCAAGAGGGACTCTGGGGGTTAGTATTTTTGTATTGTTTAGTTACATAAGATACTAGTAGGTAGAGCTCTACACAGAAATAGTATGTCAGGGTTTGAATGCTGGTTTGGGTGCTGTTTGAATTTTAAACATAGAAAGTAAAAGGTTTTCAAATTTGTGAGGTGAGTGAGTGGATCAGGAGCAGGAACGATCCTATTTCTACTGAATCTGAGGCAACAAAAAGTTATTCATAGCATCTTCTGAATAAGAAAACTCAGAGTTTGGAAACTGTCAATTTTGGGGCTTCCAGGTTCTCAGTTCCTTGTCAGCTCCACTGCTAAGCTACAACCCAGCATGCCTAAAGCCCAGGAGCAATGAAAGCCTAAACACTTTGTGACAGGCAGGAGCTGGGGACCTGGAGATTTTGAAGCTTGGAAGCTCCATATTCAACCAGGCCTGGGCTCTCCATACCTCATCTGCCTGCCAGGACAGCAAACTGTCAAGCAAGAGGAAGTCCAAAAAGCGGGGCTTCTTGACCTCCAGCTAGAAACGGGCTGGCTGGGAGCTGGATGAATTTTTCAGGCAGGTTTTGAAGCATGTCTCAAAGAATTTTATTTTTCATGAATAGGCAGTTATTCTGCAGGAAGGAAAAAGCAAACTAAAAAGGGAAATTCCAATTACCTGCAGTAATAGGCACACTGCTCTCTGAGTGTGGCACTTGAAGTAAATATTTTCTACTAAGCACACCTCACACTGGGTGAGACGATGAGCCTGTCTACTGGTAGGTAATAGGTAATCCCACCCACGTGTTAGTGATGGTTGCTTTAGAAATATGCACTGATGGTACTTTGGTATCAGTGCAGTCAGGGTTGCATGTAAATAATTTGTAATGAAGATGTAGTGGGCAAAAATGGTTGTGCTGATCCTACAGCTTCTGCCAAAGAGATGATCCTACTTGTTCCTGGCCATTTTTTTCCCTTGTGTTCTCTTCCAGCTCTCCTCCAAGCCATCAGCAAGATGATTGACCTCACTGGACTGACAGAAGGGTAGTTTCTTTTTTTCTCAATAAGTTTTCTGTCATCTTTCAGTTGGAGTCGGAAGCTAGACTAGGGGCAGAAGGGAAAAGCAGGAAAGAAGAGAGCTGGACCTGTTTACTAGTTCCCTATCACAGGGCCAGTAAGCCCTCTGAGCCATATCCTGTATGGCCAGTAATGACACAGGACTCCATATGAACTCCACTGTTTATACGCAAACAGTCTGGTCTTCAGCATGAGTTTCTAAACCTATTTTCATGTTTCCTCATTAGAATTAATCTTCCCTTGCCAGTTCTTCTCAACATACTGTAATTGTTATGTTTGTCTTTATAATTCCTGGAAAAGCCTGTAGGATAGAGATTACAGACAGGTCTGTAATGCAGAGGTTACAGGAAGGTCCTATTTTCACATGCCTCAGTCCTACCTAGAGATTCTCTTGGGTACTTTGCTGACTCCTGTAGAATTATTCTGTTATAAAAAGTAGATGAACAGCACACAAAAGTGATATCTAATTGTAGTCTGCTGACAGCAATGAGAGGTATGTCCATAAGAAAGCAATGAGCTTTCTGTAAGACCACTGACACAAGAAACACATGGGTTATAGTATTTTTCCCATTAGTCTCATTTTCTAGGGCACAAACAATTTAGTGTATCTCAGCTCAGACAACAAGATTCAACTTCCCAACTTTCTCAGCAGCATACATCTTGAGTAAACCTGAATTACTCTTTGACTGGGATCAAGCCAGACCCCTTATAATTTTGTTCTTCTTTTTTTATGTGTGACCATGCGACTGAATATGTCATCAATGACATCAACCCAGAGCTGAAAAAGATTTTGTTCATAAAGTCAGCCTGTGAGAGCTGTTTGAGTCTGGGACTGTAGCTAGTAGACCCTGCACCGCAGCACTGTTTAGGCAGTGTTACTTTTTTGTTATTAGTAATTCCAGGATTTTCTTTTTTTAATGTTGCACTATTTCAACTCCCCTCCCCCACTTCACTCCTCTTGCTTCCAAACTGGTTGGAACTTATGGTCTTGATTAAGAAACTGAGGCTGCGAGTGCTGGCAGAATTGGGAATGGTTTGGAATACCTGGCTTCGAAACTGGTTGGAACTTATAGTCTTGATTAAGAAACTGAGGCTGCCAGTGCTGGCAGAATTGGGAATGGTTTGGAATAACCAGTGTGTGCAACATCCTTTTTACTTCATACAAAAAGGGCAGAGAACTGAGAATTCTAAAAACTATGAAGAAAAATACTACCCTTACTGCAGGTGGAAAACGCCTTGAACAAAGATTCTGCCCTGGCACAAGTGTATCCACAAGAGTTGGTAGTTTTAAATATATCAATGCATACTCTAGGATCCAGCAAAGGACAATTACACAGTTTTAGCCTCTATAAGCAGGAGCCTTGTCTGAACAAAAGACACCTAATAAAAGAGGCCCTGTGTGCTGCCTGGATACCAGTGAATATATCCTGAAAAAATAGAGGGGAGCTGCAGAATCAAAAGCTAAGACTCAGAGGTTGGAAGGGACCTCTGGGGGTCATCTGGTCCAACCCACTACCCAAGCAGGGCCACTTAGAGCAGGCACATATGCCCTAGACTGTGGAAAGACCTTTTAAGATCATCGAGTCAAATCATTAACCTAACACTGCAAGTCCACCATTAAATCATGTCCCTAAGCACCACATCTACATGTCTTTTAAATACCTCCAGAGATGGTGACTTCCCTGGGCATCCTGTTCCAAAGCATGATAACCCTTTTGGTGAAGAAGTTTTTCCCAATATCTAATCTAAACTACTTTTGGCGCAAATTGAGGTCATTTTCTCTTGTCCCATTGTTTGTTACCTGGAGAAGAGATGACACCCACCTCATTACAGCCTTCTTTCAGGTAGTCCTAGAGAGTGATAAGGTCTCCCCTCAGTTTCCTTATCTCCAGGTTAAACACTACCAGTTCCCTCAGCCATTCCCCATTACACTTGTGCTCCAGACCCATCACCAGCTCCGTTGCCCTTCTCTGGCCCCGCTCCAGCACCTCAATGTCTCTCTTGTAGTGAGGGGCCCAGAACTGACCACAGGATTCAAGGTGTGGCCTCACCAGCGCCCAGTACAGAGGATGATCACTGCCCTGGCCCTGCTGCCACACTATTGCTATTTGGTTGTTTGTTTGGTTTTTTTACCAGTCATTTCACTACAAGAACATGGTCCCCACTATAATAACTGGGTTTTTTTGGCATCAGCAAGTGAATTTCTACTAATTCCTGAAGTTTCAGGAGAATAGCGAATTTTATGCTAAATTTATTCATAGACTAGATGTACCTTTTAATAAAGTGCATAATAATTCTGATTTGTATGTTCAGATAATACCACCTGCTCAGACTTGCAACAGAAAAAGCAAGCTTTACTCCTATATATCTAGGAAAGACCTCTGTCTCCTGCATTAATTTTTTTTTAATCTAATCTAACTCATTTTGGAGGTGGATGTGGAGAAAATGGGTTATCAATTTGTATAGCAGTTCTAAAAACACAGAACTTTTGCTTGATGCTGATGTAAGGCTGTTCAACTAAAAAAACCCCATACACCAACAAGGGAAAAAAAAACCAAACCCAAACTGGGTGAGAAACATTTGTCTCCTGAACAGATTGTGAAATGTAGTGTAATAATTTTATTCATTTATTTGTTTTTAAATTAGTGTAATAATTTCATTCATTTATTTCTTTTTAAATTACCACAGACATTCTCAAGCTTTGGCACCAACAGAAACCATTTTGCAGTGACATGATGTGTAATGTTGGCAAAATTGAAGACACGACATCCCAGGCCACTGGTCTGCTTCTCAAGCTGGATCACTCACTGCATAAAACAGTGTTTCATGTCCTGAAAGACTGTGTTTTGCTGTAGCACATCTACCACATTAACAAGGGAGACTGGAAGTATGACAACCTTTTAGAGAACCTTTTGCCTCCAAATTTCAAGGCACTTTGCAAGGACAGGACTTAAATGGCAAATGTGTAACAGGACTCATTAGTATCCCATGCTCTTCCTGCCCCTCCACTTCTTCTCTTGCAAAATGTGTCTGGTAGTGATTTCCTTTGTAAAGTGCTTTGGGAACAGTGGAAACACATAGCGTGAGTGGGATATCATTCTGATAGAAGTAACTGGAAGTAGAGAAGTCCTGCCCCAGAGTGTCTATAGCCTCAGGCTCCAATCATGCAATGCATTCAGCACACACTGCACTTGGTGCTCTGTGAGGAGTTCAGCTGGATTCAGCGCTGCCTAAAGAGTGCCTTCAGAGTGCCTGAAGTTAAATACATACAGGTAAGTCTTTGACAAGTCATGGGCCGAGTGCTGCAGCATTATGAAATTCCCTTTGTTGTGGATCTGTGGGTCTATTGGGAGCTCCCCTGAAACAAACAAAATCACTTTGGATTCCACGTACTAACTAATGATAAAAAGACAGAGATGAACAGAAAATATACAAAGGAAAGAGAAGGTGGGAGTGTAGCACATGGGAACATTTCCCATGGCTGGCAGGAAAGGAATGGTTGCCAATGGTCCATGTGGGATGGCTGAAAGAGAGTAAACCTCGCTGTGTACGTCTGTGCACACAGATGTGGAGAGGCTGAGCTGGCCATGCCCAAAAGTGTGGGTGCACCCTAGATCTAGTTTGGAAACTACATGGCTGTACTAACAAAGCTTTGGGCTTGACCTGATACAATCCTGAATACTCATATGCATCCACCTCTGTGGACAGAGGCTGTACAAAACTTTTAGCTGAGAGATGGGGGGATCAGCCAAGTACAGTGGTGGGATTTGGGTGCCAAATCCCTTTTCCCATCCCTCCTCCGTGGGAGGCAATTCACTTGCAGATTTTCTGAGCATCTCCCATTCACACCAAGTCCTGTTGGACAGATGTCTGAGCTTTCTTCCTACTTCCTGCTTGTGATTCAAAGGAACAGAAACCAGAAAATTACTATGCTTTCAGATGTGAGATTTTTCTTTTTAAGCTTCATCTCATGGTTTTGTGGGACCAACATGATTTTTCCGAGTGTTTTGGACTGGCAATACTGCACCTAGATTAGCCTTTCTCATTATTAATTTCCTAGCTTGAAAGCCCTAAGGACCTCAATCCAGATCCACATTTTCCCAGACAGATAAACTGAATGCTGTGCAATCTTAATGTACATGAGTCTTTCAGGGAAAACTTCAGCAGTAATCACATTCTCCATTTAAATCTTTCTTCTCATACGTGTCTCACTTTTGAGCTTACTGAAATCCCACAAGTGTTTAGCGTTATGGTCAGGAAAAACATTAAAAACTCCTCCCAAATGTAAGACCTTTTTCTTGGCCCATTTCTACACAGGGAGACTGAATGGTGTGAGCTACTGCCCTTCCAAGGCCAGCAGTGCTTAGTGTGATCTGGGCTGCTTTAGGCACAAAGGCCTGTCATATGTCGATAATCTCACTCTATGGCATGTAAAATACATATTCAGAGCAGCGGGAGCACTCCCAACATGGCAATGGGTAAAGACACTCATTAGAAAAGTAATGGAGCTTTAGAAGACTTTTTCCACCATTTTGACGGTGGAGCTAAAAAGAAAATATAGATGTTAGTAGGTATGGAAAAGGTGTGGGAGAAAGAAAAGAAACAGAACCAGATGGAGGAAGGAGGAAGAATAGAAAAGGGGGGAAAATGGGAAGGAAAAGGGAACATGTGAAACATAGAGGTCTGAAGAGGATTTGGGTCTTTCTGGAGAGATGGTTTTCATCTATATTTTGCAAAATCTCTGTCACCTGTAGACTTCTTCACAGGCACTGAAAGAAAAATGCGGAGGAAATAGACATTCATTTAACTTCTAAAGCAGTTTGTACATCTACTGGAGAACTGTTAAGGATCTATAAGCCAAAGAGCTGAAAACTGCTGCTCTGGACATTGGGCATGGAAACATTTCTCTTGCTGGCCATGCAGCTGTGCAAGTGATAAATGAGAAATGGCAAGAAACAGGCAATGCCATATGAATGCAGATTATCTCTGACAGCGAAAAGACATTGTACTGGCAACTGAGTAGTAGCAGAAGTGAATGACAGATAGAAACAAAGAGAAATCAGGTCTTAAAGGACAGAAAAATGGATCAGCACAATAATGATTCTCAATCTGCAGATTTGAAAATGGTGCCATAGGCAACTCAGCCATCCCTGAGCACCTAGAAAGAGAGTTAATAATGAGAGAACCTCAGCACCAGCAGCAGCCAGCAGCTAAGAGCTGGGGATGGCAGAGTGATCATTTGTTGGCACCTGAAGCCCTGATCAATGCATGCCACACAGGCTGAACAACAGTGATGGAGGAATGGGAACGTTAACCAGAGCTCACACAGGGTGAAATACCCTTGCTATATTTATGAGTTTTTTTCAATTGCTGTTAAAAGTGTAAGCAATAAACAATCATGTTCCCTTCCTACGTCTCTACCTGTGGAAGAAGAAGGGGCACTTAGAGAAAGTCTTCTCTGGGGCATCTCTCAGCCCCTCCTCCTGCTACCTGAGCTCAAGCCCTTAGCATATGCCTCCAGTGGTGCAGTTAAGTGTCTCCTGAATATTTATTTCTGTTGCTGTTTAGTTGTTAGTTAAATAAAAATCTTAGCTCCTTTTCAGACTCCTGAACTGCCACACTCCTCTTTTACCCCAGAGCTGAAGGAGCAATTTAACAGCCTTAACTAGATGTTATCATCATTTCTGTTTTGATGTGTTACTGGTAATTTGCATCCTGATTCCCTTACCTTCAAATTTAGGAGAAGACAAGAGCTGTTTCCTTTTATCCCCATTTCTTTTTTTCTTTTTTTTCTCTCCTTTAACAGTGAGAAAGACATGGAGAAACAAATACAAATACCGAAGCAGCTCCAGATAAAAGGCAGTAAAACAACTGCCTGCTGCTCCCTCTTGAACTGACTGGCAGCAGCTCTGAGTTTATCGTGTGGCCCTGGCATGCAGGATTGGCTGCTGCTGATGAAGTGAAACTCCTCTCTGTGCCCTTCTGTATCCTTTTAACTCCTCCAGGTCTGGCCAGGAGACACGGCTGCAGCAGGTTTCTTAGGAGATTTGGAGACAGGAGATGACACAGGGGTTTCCCCTGAGCTTTCCCAGGAACACTGTGGGCACAACCAGCTCCTGTCTCACCCTGCCTGACTTGAAAGGGCTGTAAGTGCCATACAAAGACTGAGGGGGTCTCATCTATTTTGTCCTTGTCATCTTCCTGGTCTGCTCCTTCAATCATGCTGTAGGATATCTGAGACAGAACCAGCTAGCCCTTGCAAGATAGTACCAAAGAACAGCAGCAGCGGTATTGATGACAGAACAGAAAAGTGACACTTCACATCTCCTGAAGTATCCTGACCCCCACAGTACATCTTATAAGGGCTTGTATCTGAAGTCTTCCTTCTTAGAAAAATACAATGTGTGTGAGTTGTGAGCTATGAGACCCTGTCACAGGGATAAATGCTCATGTGGCTCCCAGGAATGCTTTTGGCATTTGGGTGTCAAATCTGCCTGGTCACTGCTGCTGCACCCCTCCCGTTTTCTGTTAATGAGTGGAAGTGGGAGTGCAGTCAGAAAAGAGTTAAATGGTTTAGTAATCTCTTTTGTGCACCTGCAGGGTGTATAAAAGCCAGGGGAAAGATCACAGTAGTTAGGCTGCTGATTCAACATGCAAAAGCAATCATACATTAGGTTGGATTTGTGAAAGGGTGTGAAGATTTCTGGTAGCATGGGGTGCGGACACAAGGCAGTAGCTGCACATCCCTTGCTCTCCTCTCTCACCAGAGCTCTTCTTCTGACCTGACACCAATGGCAGCCACATCAGAGACGTCTCCATTGGAACAGTGCTGCCCATTTCCCTCCTTGTTTGGATTTCACCCACCCGCTGCTTAGGCTGACTGTGCTGCCTTCGGGGATACCAGGGGATGTGCGATTCCCAATGCACATCATGTGCCTCTGCCCCAGAGACGCTTTGCAGGCCAGCAAGGCAAATGCTCTATGCAAATTATGCCCTCGTTAATGTCAGTGGGGTGCAAATTAAACAAAGTAAAGCTGCTCATTGCTGAGCTCTAACTCTCTGTGGTGCAGGACTCCCATATCGGGGAGCAACAGTGGCAGCAACTTGTGATCCCAGGCCACATGCAGGTTAAGCCAGGCCCAAGTCTGAGACGGAGTGAGGAACACCTCAGCCTTTGAATTTAATCCTCCCTGCCTATGCCACCCCTCCATGCTGAGTCCAGCCTTCTCGCTGATGAAACAGGGCCCTGTTTAAAAACACAGCTGCAGCCATCACCGGGGTTTTTCCATGAGCACAAATATTCCTTTGACAGTATGTCTGTATCGAGTTAACTGGCAACAGAACTGGTGTTCTCTCCAATTTAAGTGAAACATGTGAGTCCCTTCATTTAGGACTTGAAGCCACAGAAGCGGCCCTGCTCCCTCACAGTCCCAGCCTGCATTCCCACCCCCAGGCTTTGCCTTTTCCCCCATCTGGGTTCAGTTCCCTCTTAGCCTTCCCAAACCCTCTGGATTTGTCCCCTCTTGCGATTTCCCAGATATCCCAGTGCCCTTGCACAGCATCATCCATCACCTTTTTTTTTTGCTGTGGCTAATAAAGGAAATTCAAATCACTGCCTTTGTTTCCTATTGAAAACCAAGCATTAGAGTCACAATGGATTTTATCTTCTTTTGTTTTGTTTTTTTCTTTTCAAATCTAATGGGAAAAGGGAAAAAGCCAAAACAATAATTTGCTCTCTGAGAAAGCAGAAAACCTAAATCTCAGGAGTCCTTAGAGAAGCAGGAGATGAGATATAAATTAAACAAATTGCCCCAAACTGTTTCCTGGCACAGCTCTAGAAAGTCTGATGCACGGAAGGGAGGAGAACTGTGGGATAACAGCATCTTTATTTTCCTTGCTATTCATAACCATTGCTGAAAGCAGAAGAGATGTCCCAGCAGGAACTTCTTCAACAAAGAAACAACTCCAAAGTAGACAACTCTACCCACCGTTCTCCAAACACCCCCAGGTTTTTCTCTTAGGAAGGGCAAGGAGGAAGGTTTCATCCAAGGAGGAAGACACAGTGGTGCCTGGATCAAAACAGAACTCCCAGAATTGTCTTTGCTGTCTCAGCTTGTTTTGAAAATGGAACTGTTTGTTGCCTGGTGGGACTTGGGAACATTTCCTGAGCTAACTCTAGAGCCACTAGAATTCAGTCCCACATACAAAAGTGGTTGCATCCCACAGGTGGTGATAGGGATCAGTGAAAGCAGAGCTCCAAGCCCCATGAATCCAGCTCGCAGAAGCCAGCTTAGGAGATGTGGTAGACTTGGTTTGGAAGAGCAGGTAGGCGCTGTCTTAGCCCTTGCATCCAGTGGAGGACCTGGGTCACTGCAGCGGGTAACCAACTGCTCATTTCAAAATGCCTGCTTTTGTTTCAGATTGCGATTAACACACCAGATATTTTTGCTTGGGTTGTCTTTCCTGGTGTGTCTGCATGTCTACTAATGAGCTCAGACTCCTGTCCCACCATTTTCCTCTGTGTGACACTGTACAATTCAAAGGCATTTTTCTAAATCAGGACAATGCAAACATTAGGTGAAGCCACAAAATGTCAGTTTTCAGCTAGGCAGAAAGACTATTCTAAATGGTGGCAAGAGCTGCCTTCATTGCAGGCACTAACTATGCAACACTGGGTCATCCTCCCTCCTGATCTCTCGGGAGCAAGAGGCTGGGACCAGTAACTGAACCTCTGTTTCCTCCTGGCAATGCATTGTGCTGAACCCCTTGCCTACCACTTGGCTCAGGGGACACTTTCTACTCTGTGTTCTGTCATTAATAATTCATTTGTCATGTCATGTAATGACTTTCTTGATCATTATGAATTCATCTGGGGCTAATGTGCATGTCATATCCACTGTGACAGGACTCAGTAAAGCAAAACAAACCAACCAGTCAACCAGTATCCTTCTGTCTTTGCTTTATCCATTTGTATGTAATTGATTTGCAGCTGGTTGATTTTTCAATTCAACTTTTTGAGTTTAGTTTGCAATTATTAATATCTTTCCTTTGAGTCGTTGTGGGTTGTTGGTTTTGTTGGTTTTGTGGGTTTTTTTTAAACAAAGATTTTGATTTGCATCTTTCTGTTACTCCCTGCTGGGCATTCATCAGATACAGAGCATCGTCAGACACACAACTTTTTCTCTTCCTTTTTTTACATACAGATATTTCTGAGAGTCAGAATCAAATACTCGGAGGACAAAACCTTTAGTACCAGATTTTTTCCAAAGTAGGTCATCTTCCCATTGAAGTACTACAACAAGTAGCCAGAACTTCACAACACTACAGTGAACAGGCAGCCAAACTCCTCTGAAAATGTGCTTTCTAGACAGCCATATGATGGTGAAGATGTTGGACTAATTACTGTGTCCATAGAGTAGTTTCAATTATGCCTTTGTCAGCACTCCTCAGAAATATCAGATTGATTAAACCATCTCTTGGAATAAAAGGCTACAAAAACAGCTTCTTCCTTTTGCCAAGAACTCAGCATAAGTGCAATCTGTATAATAGTCTTTTGTAGTAACAATGCCTTTCTGCTACAGGTTTGACCATGGCAACGCAAAACAGTGTGCAACTGTCTTTGACTCCCAGCCTTTGCAGTACTGAGCTGGTTTAAAGTGGTGATAAACCAAAATGAAGTGGAGGTAAAAGGTTTGTCTTTATAGTGCTACTCCCCAAGTTATACCTTGCCTTTGCTTATTCTCAATATGGGGAAAAGAACCTTTCAGAACATTTTGTCAAGTGCTGCTAGATAAACTGAAGTGAAGCAAGGTGCTTGGTTAGTTGGTAGTAGCTAGAAACTCAGGATAAGATTACCCAAATAAACTAACTCTGTTCTCTTCTCTTTTCCAGCCTCTTCTCACTAAGGAAACAGTGGCTGGCTGCATGTGCAGGGTGGCTAGATCTGTGAATGAACATCTCCCAGTCGTGAATGAACATCTCCCTGTCATGAATGAGTAGAAGAAAAAGGCCATGTCTCTAAGCCTATAATTTGAGAGGGAAATAGAAACAGAAGCACGTGGAGCCTCAGCATTGGCAAGGGCAGGGTTCATGCTTGCTCCTGCACTAAGGCTGTGCCATCCAAATTCAGTATGCAGCTGTCTGGCCAGCACTGCTGTCAAGGAAGTCCCTCAGGAGGCTTACATCCAGCAGTCAGGGGAAAAGTCAACAAGATGAAATCCTATGTCCCATGGTTCATCTGTGTGGTACGCTACATGGTGATGGGTTTGGGTATCAGGAATGTTTCTGCTGGGTAAGGTCCTTATGTAGCCTGTGGTGCTCAGCTACTGCTGCCAGTTCATCTAAGTACCTGACCTAAGTGTGGAAACCCTTGCCGAGAGCCACTCTTCTTTGAGCTTTATCTTCTGTGCCACTAAAGCCACATAATGAAGGCCAAAGTGGTTGCCAGCAGATAGGCAACCCTGACAGTCAGCACTAGACCTACATGTCACAACTGCCCAACAGGGCAGTATCTTATGCATACATGGTCTTTTTTCCCTTGTGAAACTGGGAAGTGTATCAGGAGGAGTTCTGCCTTAAGCAAGGTGCAAAGATACATCAGGGACATCCAAAAGGGACTCTCCAAATGTATCATTGGACTGCTTCCTCAATGGTTCTGAGTAGAAAAAAAAGTCTTTCTGTTCAAAGCCCATGCTTCGTAGAGATTATGGGTTACTGCCAAGAAGACCATTCTCGTTTGATACCCATTAACTCCCCAAAATACATACTCCAGTCTGAACAGAGCAAGCAGAAACAAGGAGAAGAGATACATACCTACAGAAGCCCATAAGATTGAACTGCACCTTGCATTGTGTGCTTGTAAAGAAATGCCTGTGGAGTAGCTGAAGTTTTTACAAAAATACTCTTAGCAACACATTGCTGGTAAAGAGCTTTCTGTGATATATATGGTCTGAGAGGCTGCAGCGCCATGACCATAATTCACCAGTTCTGCTTGAAAATAAATCCTACTCCAAGTGGCATGAAGTAAGGGCAGGGAAAGACAGGAAGAGTGGAGATATTTCAAGGAACAGAAAAGGGATAATTGCATTTCAGGACTGATTTTGTCTTAATTCAGCTAATACATTATGGACTCGAACTCAGCCCTCCTTCACCAGCCCTGATGGATCACAAAGTGCTAGGTTTCCTGCAGAAAAGATAATGCAGATACTGCAAAAGGTCCCTACAAAAGGGCAGACTGGAATGGGTAGCTGTTGTCTGGATTCAGACGTGAATTTAGTTCTTTCTTCTGCAAGAGGTCTCTTGCATAAGCTTGGGCATGACATGTCACCTTTCTTTTTTCCCACAGTTTTGGCCTAGGCATTGTTTCTCATGAGCTTTGTGCAGAGCTCCTGGCACACACAGACTCTGATTTTGGTGAAGCTCCTTGGCTAATGGCAGAACAACAGGGGCAAGAGGAGCATACAGGTAATGAAAGCCATTGCTCTGAGTGAGTGCATGTGATGATAGATATTGAACACTTAGTTCACTCCCCCTGAATATAAGCATTCAGGAACATTTGAAATGCCTTGGGAGTACCTGAAACATTCACAGAGGGCTGTCAGACATGGCACAGAACCTATGGGACACTCTGAAGCAGCAGCTGGAAGACAGGCAGAATACTGTAGGGCATCCCAGATGGCTTTAAATGCCTGCAGTGAGAGAAATGAACAGAGCCCTGGAGCCTTTCCTTCTTAAGCTGGATTGGAGGC
Organism: Nestor notabilis; assembly: GCF_000696875.1. NCBI lineage: Eukaryota > Metazoa > Chordata > Aves > Psittaciformes > Psittacidae > Nestor > Nestor notabilis. Next base: position 35,823 of record NW_009912205.1, read on the forward strand.
TTCTGTACAATGAATTGACATACACAATTTTACTTCCCTACTCTCTTTTCTACATATGGCAACTAATATGCCTCTAACTACCTCAAAACCAAAGGAACAATATCCTGTAGCTCACTGAAAGAAAGGAAATTCATAAATTCTTCTCCAGGTCATATCATAATAGGCAATATCTAAACCAGGGGTGATCCTGCAAGCACAACTCTACATTCCCTATGGCCACAATGTGAACAAGGGTGTAATTTGTAGTGTTAAGCTCACAGTCACTGTAGAGGACTACTGCAGCCTTGAGACAGGGTAAAGGGGCACCAGAGGGGTACCATGGGTTGAGCAGCAGTGGTGAGCACTCATTCTGTATGCAGTGAGGTGGTCCCTATTAACAGGGATACAGTAGACACAGACTCCATTTTTCCCATGAACTGAACCAAAAGAAAGGTACTGCTATTCTAGCCCAACCAGCAGAAGATTCATGAAGAGGAAAAGTGGGTCTATTCCTTAACCCATAAAAAGAGGTGGATATCAATCATCCAGACTTGCCAGCACCTCTCTATGTTTGAATAATCTTATGTCTAGGTTCAATAAGGAACAGAAAAAAAGTCTGTTTGTATAAAATGCAGATGTCATTTTGCATATTTATACGAAATGAAATAAGTTAAGAATCAATAATCCTTGAGGGGAGGAAATGAAGAGAGAAAGGGAGTTAAGAATCTACATGTAGCTCCAAGGAAACCTGAATGGAATAATTAGTTATAAAATCTACCATACTTTTGTAGCTTACGGTTACCTCTTATAAATGCGAATGAAGATGTAGATTGTCCCCAGGGACTGATTCCCTAGCCACATGGGTTAAATAAATGTCTAACAGCTTGTCAGCTAAATACAAGGGAAGAGACTAACCTTTAGATTTAATCTCAGGACAAGAAGATTAAATGTAGTTTTCTTTCCATTTTGTCACCAGTGTCTTTATAAATCTTTGTAACTATAGTGTCTATTTTGGATTTTGTAAGCAAATATTATTTTTATTTGCTTTTGCCTTCAAGACCTATTTTGAGCTGAGGGTGACTGTAAGGTAACTGCATAGTATCAGGGTGGTCTCATCCAAGAGATGATGTGAATCATACAGGCCAGTTCCTTGCCTAACAACATAGTACCCAGTACCCCAGTGGAAAGCCTTGCACACCAGAGGCTTAGACAGGTTATTCAGCATGGGCTTCCTCAGCTTAGCTCGGGAGAGGACAATGAAGAAAAGCCACACAGTGGCCAGATGACCACCACTATCCCAGAGAATCCCTTGGTACACGTCTGTTTAGTGGGAAAAGTCAATGATCCCAGGAGCTGCTGAAGAGCTTGCAGTATGGTTAGACAGGAAGCCCACTCTACACAAAAAGGGATCATGTAGGTTTAAGCATTCCCAGGCCTTTAATGTGTGCCACCTCCCCTTATAAAGGTGGCTTGAATTTCCCACACAGTCTCCAGCAGAGGTGGCTTAAAATCTCCATGCTGCTGTGAAGTCTGCTGGGCAAGACCACAGTCTTGTTGCTCCTCTCACTTAGCCTGGCCCCACCAGCCATCCCCACCAGCTGGCACAGCCAGTTGCATACTCTATCTACTCACCCACCTCTGGTGGGTCATGAGCTAGTACTTGTACCTTAGTATAAGCTAAAGAGCCTTAAATTTCCACTGCAAGTGGAGCCAGCATAGTCTGTGCTGGCCTTATTGCAGCAGTCATCATGTGTGCCCCAGACATGCCACAGAAGCAGGTGTTTTCCCCAAACTTAGAGTTATGGGAGCTAACACTATGAAGAGTAAATGGATATTGCCTCCTCCCTGCCAGGTATTCCCCACAGCGTGGCAGGAAAGAAAAAAACAATAGAAATCATGGGGCCAGAATCTTTCTCCTTGTGTTTTTCCTAGCTGTGAGGCATTATTCACACCTTTGGAATCATACACAAGCATTTCCTAATAATAATTAATAATCTGTAGAGCTAGTTTATTGCCAGACAAGGTCATCAAACCAAATGCAGTGAGTTTACTTTAGAAAGGAATGGATGCTTTTAAGGCCATTGACAATATTTATGGTTTTATTAACCCAATAAAAGGGAGGTTGAATCTCACCAGCACAGGGTCAGGAAGGGTTCTGGCCTTTCATACAGAGCACAGTGCAACTGGCCACATGCATTAGATTGCTTCCTAACTGCTCCAAGACTGTGTAACAGAAGCTTTTGAGTCACTGTGAAATTCAGTGCAGTCCCATAGCATTACACAGTGCTGATTTTTTAGTGATAAAAATAAGAAAATAAGTTAAATTCCTTCCTGTATTGCATGTAGATAGACAGAAGTTGAAAAACCTGACTTCTGTTTTTCATATGGTGGCAAAAAGACAGAGGCTGTAATGAACTGTGGTTAGAGTTGAAGTATTTGTTTGACCCCATAAACAAAGACCTTAACTCTAGAGCTTTTAACCTTTCTTAAATGTTAATGAAAGACATACTTTTCAGTTGGGCAACTAGTAGATGTGAAACATCCCTCAATAAAAATGTGTGGGACAGACCAGACATTTCAGTAAACTAAATCTACTCGTGCAAATCCATTTGTAGGCTCATAGCCTGAAGCAGGGGATACATTATGTAAATGAGAAAAAATAGTAAGTAAATGATGTTGCATGAGGATATTTTCAGCCACCATTTCAGAAACTCCACCCCAGAATGCAGTGTTTTAACAAGCAAGAAAACTGTGAAGAGATAAACCTAACATGTCTCACCTCCCCCATCCAAACATTTGCATTATAATATAAACGTTGAACTTTCCTAGGGATAATCTATAGGATCTGAACTGCCAAATTTTAAATAATTTCAGTGATTTTCATTCCTGAAATATTACATGGTAGGAAAGAGCACTGTAGTAGTTCCCTTTTGGCTTCTTCTTTTTTCTTCCAATGGTTTAAAAAAAATGCACTGGATGTCATTTTTGGTGTTCCACATATCACTGTGGTTAGTTTATGAAGATTTAAAACTACCCTGTGCGTGGAGTTACTCAGGAAAACCTACTCCACAATTTCTAATCAGCTCTGTATTTGGACATTTGAGACAGGATTAATCTTTCTTACCTTCGCCTTCTAAACAGTAAGTGATTTCTGCAGCCTGCTTGCCTAGATTTGCTCTCTAGCCAATAGTGACTCTCTTAGATGTTGTCTTAGAACAGGATGAATTGCCTTTGGCCACAGCTCTATCTCTCCACCACATTTATAGTCTATAGAAGAAACTTAAGTTAGCCTAGATGCCTAGTTGAACTGCTTAGTTTTACCTGAAAGACTGATTTAGGTATAGACCTACTCAAGAGTAACAGTGCCTCACTTCACTTTAGTGTAATCTGTTTGGGCAACAGATTTAGTTGAATGGAAATAAAGCACTATATGTGGAAACTGTGCAATCATGTCCACATACAGGTTATGGGCAGAAAAACACTAATTTCATATCATCATCTGATGCTCGATATTAAGCCTCATTACCTTACAAGCAGCAAGAGCACAAGCTGCCCCACTGGAGGTTTAGTGTGCCTTGACCAGAATTCAGTGACTTGTTAAATTACCACAGGTTGCTGATAGTGGATCATGTTTGAGTTCACAGATTTATTCCAGAGTGTTTCCTACATTTCACGTACATGGTACTTTAATCTAAATTAACTTTCAGGGAAATATGTCCCTGGTGCTAGATATTTAAAATAACATTTTCACATGTTCTTGCTTAGATTTAGAGTTTATGTCCTCAAAGGTATTTCCATTCCAATAAATAGAAGTTACAGGACTAAATAGCTTTGAGAAGCTGGAGTTAAGTCCCATTTTAAAAATAACAGGTACTTAAGAGATTAAGCTTTATGGAGAGTCAGTGGAACAGAGGTTCCTGTGTTCTTTTGGTGAAGATATCCAGGTTATAAAGTTTGTGCTGACATGCTGGAACATTTCTTAAAGATTTGTTTTAGTTGATTCATAAGGCATAAATTCAAGGAGTGAAGAAATGCACCTCTTGTCTCTACCTTTTAATATCTTCTTCTGCATAATTGTGGCTCATCTGAACTTTATAAAGACTCACCCTAGAAATAAGCACAGTTAGTCTTCTCAAAAACACCATCTAGGGGTATGGTGTTTGGGTCTAATTCTACA
>NW_009912205.1:40009-51825 GCF_000696875.1 Nestor notabilis
TAAAGAAGCCACCCCTAATTCCAATAATATATATACACACACATATTTTTTAAGTATATACTTAAAAAATATACTTATAAGCCTTTTCAATTGTTAGCATTTTTCAAGCTACGTCTCTGGCACTTGAGCTTACTACTATGAATGTAAATAGTAAAAGTTATTTTCCTTAAGCTCACCTCTATCAGTAAGAAACTCATGAAAAATGAATTTTGTCTGTAGCCCAAGGAAGGTGGGATTGCCATATTTACTTCTATTCCTGGTGCTGTTTGCTGCCTTTTATAAAAAAGTGCTGAAAAAAAAGGCAGTTTGACACTTTTACTTCCAGAGTTCAGAAAAGATACTCTAAGCTACATCCAACCTTCACTGTAGCAAAAAATACTATGTTAGTGGGATGTATCTGATGGCCACATGGGAGGTTATTGTCATCCAAACTTAAAGGCAGATTAAATTTATCAAGACTAATGAGCAAATTCCTACATTTCTTTTTTATTTTTATCTTTCTTATCACTCTCAGATGTTCAGGTCTCATGGATTATAAGGCCATTAGGAATCATCAGGACATCTTGTCTTAACCATCTGTGTAAGTAATTTTACTTGCTCCACAGGAGCCCAGCAACATGTTTTCTTTTCTTCATTGTTCTGCTCATATTTTGCATATTTTCCTCTAATGGGGCAAAATTTGCACTGAACTCTGATTGCATCACTCAGAGAGTGAGACCTACTCTGCGCGAAGTAATGGCAACAGACACTAATTTGTGTGAGAACTGGGTTCCTCATAAATCTCAGTTTTCAGGCACATGATAAACTTCTGCTGGCCTACTGAGTTGTCAGTCATCTGTAACTCTCTGTGTGAGAGTCCTTACTTTATGTAAAAGGAAACGCCATGATGGAGCTCAGTCTACTTTTATCACATTAAGTGCAATAAACTTCAGTGCACAAGTGTGGACCTTTACGGCATCTGCCAGGCCACAGTATTTTTACACTGCAGAAATGTGACCCTTTGCATGAACTATCAATGTATTTTTCTGAAAAGAAGTGCACTGCATTTTTCCATGGAGAAGCTGCATGTGTGTTTGCCCCTGGAAGAAAGGTGAGCTGAAGGTCTAGCTGTATCTCTCCACTGTTAGTGATGCACTGCACACTTCCCTTCAGAACTCTGTTCCAAATAATGCTATTTCACATCCTCATGACACTCCCTGGTTGGCATTTAATTTGTATTCAGTTTGCGTCACTTAGTAACAAGGGGAAAGAAATAACACAGTTGTAGTACATGCTAATAATGTATTTCTCCCACTTTTTTCTGACTTGACTAACTGAAGTAGAAATTCTCTGGGACAAGGAATGATGTCTATTAAGAATGGCCAACATCCCTCATGGCAGAGGCTTCTGGAACTACTGGAAAATATTCTGTGAAGAAGTGGGAAGAGGAAGAATTGCTATCTAGTCTCCATCAGCTGTACTGACTAGGTCTTGATTAGCTACAAAAGGGAGCCAAGGTCATTGAGTCAGATATATCCAACTGTGTTATAGATACTGCTCTTTAGTCAAATGGAAGTTAGGTGAGATGAATCCCTCCAAAATTACTCCTTCCCCAGTATTTAGGTATAAATCAGCAGATTTTGTGCTTGGCTGGTCTTCCAAATTTGCAGTGGGAACTTTTTCCCTCTAAAGCTATTCACAGTGTCTTGTGGTGAAAACTGACAGCTCATCTTGATCCTGTGTAGAATTAGGAGTAGCATGACATTCCCCAAAGTTATAACAAAGCCACTGTGAAAACACAAACACATCATCAAGGCTGGCACAAAAGCTTAGGCCCTATTTGATCCTTTTGTAATTTTGTAATTTCTGCTTTGTCTGTGAATCTAGCTGTTTATGGACAGCCACACTTGTGGTTGTGCCACAAAATGGAAGAGGGTGTGGAGATCTGGGCCATAATACAGAGGAGGGCAAGATATTAAACTGCTAGGTCCACTGATGTTAGTGTTCCTGAGAAATAATATTTTTCTATCTAACCACACAGTTAACTAGGTCAGACTTTTTCTTCTCACCTCACTTTCTATTAAATACTCTTTCCTCTAGACTTTATAGATACAATCTTCTGCCTTTTTCTAATGAGGTAGTCATCTTCGGTGTGGAAATGAAAGCTGAACTGGTGCAGTGCCATTCATGAGATAATTTTCCTTCTCCTCTTCACTTTAAAACTTCTTCTGTTTGCCTTCTTGAATATTTTATCACATTACTAGTTTCTTTTTTTAAAAGAAGATTTGCTGCTTTATTTTTTTGCATGCAACTGAGCAGTGCTCTGTTTTGTAAAACTTTGTGAACCTCAGAAAATCTTCAAAAGCTGGCCCTTAATACAGTGTGGGTCCTTGATACACTGTGGGCCCTTGACGCTGTAGCTCTTCATCCCAACATACTTCACTTCAATCCTCCTTTGTCTCCCATGATGTCATACTGACAGTCCTGTCCTAAACCTTCTTTTTGCCCATCACAGAATTAAAGCACTGGAAGCAAAACAGAGAGAACCCTCTCTGTTCAGAAGTCCAGACCTGCAATAGTGAGTGATCAGCTGTGAGCTGCATTTTGCACATCTGTGTGTGAGATGCTGGCCACTGAGATCAAGTCCAGCTCAAGTGTGAGACAGACAACAGCACTAAACTAATATTATAGAAGTTTTCTGGGTGCTGTTTCTCAACTCTCAGGAGATTCTTTCCACCTGCAATCTTGTGCAGACAAATCTGTTCTATCAAATCCTACTCTACGAGCAGGAGTGTTTTCTGTGTTTTATCCATGGTCCGCATTTTTCTGATGAATGAAAAGATGTGGAATGTTCTAGGAAGAAAGTCTACCTTATGGCATCCTAAATCAGTTTCCTTTCAAATAGCTTTTTTCCCTCTCCACAGCAATTTAGAGAGCTTTCAAAAAAGATTAAGATTAGCAAAAACGCTTCTGTAAATACTACAGTGAACATCTGTATACTCCTCCATAGCCAGATTGCCAAAGGAAGGAAAGACAAGGGATGAATACCATCAAGCAAACTGAGCAAGCAACTGTGACCATAATCCGGCAGCGACCAGCACTTCACTTCCTTTTCCATGTCTGCAACAATGCCTCATGGCTCTGATGATGCATCTGATTTCTGACCTGGGAAAACCTCTGCAATTATACCATCTTAGGTCTGCTCCAAAAACAGCTTTCTCCTTGCACCACCTGCAGTGTTCTTTGATGTTTGATGTTCTTTATTTTATTTGCATTTTTAGTCAAATTAGCCATAATTCTTATAAAGTCACAAGTGAAATATTGAGATAACTGTTGTCTCCACTTACTGAATGCTTCTAGGCCAGATATGAAGACCAACAAAGGAAAAGTTTTGCTTAAGTAAACTCCATTCCTTGAGGAAAATGCAGACAAACATCACCTGACACAGTACGCCAAACAGGAGAGGTAAAAAACCACCAACTACTTTCCCTTGATAACTGTTAACCTCTTTGGCTTTCACTAGGCTAGTCAGCAAGATCTGGCAAATGAGATCCTCTTCAATTTCCACTGCAGTAGCTAGAGCTTTGTTGATATCACATCAGCAGTTCCAGGGGGGAGGCCTTCGACTGCTAATATCTGTCTGTGGAAGAAGTAGTAGGAAGTAAAGCAGGGCAAAAATTTGCAGCAGGCAATCTACCTTGTGCTAATGCTTATAAGAATATTGTCCATACAGTGGACAGAAAAAATGATCAGAAAAAAACAGAAAAAAAGATCTGTATTTGTTTTTAAAGCAGGTTTGACTGCGTTCAGAGCTGGTGATGGATGCTTCTTCAAAACAAATGTAGCCTGTATTCAGTTCAGCTTACTCACTTCCATTTTCCAGAGGCTGTGCAAGGATTTAATGCAGTTTAACTAATCCATTATAAATGCACTTGGTTGTTAAAGCTGGATTTAACCTTCCTCAGTGTCACTCTGCCAACGAATGCTCTATTCATGGGGGTATTTACAAGAATAATGCTAATATGGGTCAGGCCAGCCTCATTTTGCAGACTGTGAGGAGACAACAGTTATACTTAATGTTAAATGCCATGAGTTGGCCTGCTTAGAAGAGCCCTGTCCCTTCACTGACTATGGAAAAAGGCTGAGCAGACTGATTTCCTTTACTTTTACCTAAATTAGCCTTCAGGAGTACCCTGCAATTTGCATGCTAATATCTTAATATACACACATAGGTCACTATATTCTGAAAGTAAATACTCTCTTTATGGACCTGTTGGCACTAGTGTAATAATATAGAGAAATCTTGCAACAGCATTGAATGAAAGAGTATAACTACTGAAGAGAAAAACAAATTATTCTGTGCTCTCTGGAAATGTAATAACTCTCAGTGCTCCAGATGAAAACCTTTTAAGGTGTTTGGCAACAATATTTTCTGCTTTTATTTGTCTTTACCCTGGGCCCATCAGCTGCATTAATAATGAAAGAGGAGAAAATAGCAACTGAGACAATCTTTGTCTTCCTGAAGACATTGATTGCAATTCTGTTACAGCTAATTTTTGACCTTATAAAAGCTTTTCCTCTCCTGAGGAATCTGAAGATTAGAGAAGGTTGACATTTAAAATAAGTTTAATGAGAAAAACTTAAAAAAAACACACTTGAAAAAATACATGTAGAAAATAGACTTTGTAGAAATTTTACAATCATCTTCCCAATTAGCAGTGAATTTACTGGAAATTCATCCCGTTTCTATGCCAAATATCATCTGATTTAGCCTTTGCTGATCTGGAGATGAAAAGATGATCTGATTCCCATCACTTTGGGTGTGGGTGGCTTAGAGAAAGAGCACGTCTTCCTTGGCTTACCAAATGTGTTTCTTTTAGCTTTATACTTACATATATACACCTATGACTGCTTAGCAACATATGGACACCTTTCCAAGGCTTCAGTGGATTTATGCCCAGAATTCCAGTGGAAAGCTATTTCAGCACTGATTAGAAAACCTACAAAGAAGCAATTCCTTAAGTGTTATTGGGGCAAACTACCAAACAGTGACGATTCCCAGTGAAGATAGATAGTTTCTCTGTTTTTCTCCTCTAGTGTTGCTGAATCCCCATTGTTTCTGTTTTGTGAATCCTGTTTTCTCAGTCACCCACGGATCTCCTAAGTAAGAAGCTCCTAGTTATTATAACCGTTAGGATATTCCTGCATCGAGGTCCTTGCATTTTGACACCGTATATTCCTAAGTAAGTTTTGAGTCCCATCCTAAAAAAGCAATCAGAAAACAGCTATAAGCAAAATCTTGAGAATCTGAGCTGTAAGGTTAAAATAAATATAAAAATTGGACAAGGGAAAGAACCTTTATCCCAGGCACAGGAAGAAATAATTTTTTCCTTCCTATACATCTCTGAGCATAGGGTAGCTCATATACTGAAGGACACCAAGAGGTCCTTGGATCATTGGACCTTGAACACTTTTCGGACACACTACTTTCAAGCTCCTCAAGGGCTGCAGCTCAATGGCCTCTGCTCTTCCCTTTCTTCCATCTGACTTTCCTGTTTAGAAAACACACAAAAGAGCTCTTAGCCCCTGCAAGACACACTGTTTGGCCACACTCCCACCAGAGTTTTGGAAAGTGGGCACAGCACACACACAGCTCACAGAATGAGACTGCCTAACCCAGCACAAAAAAGAGTGGTTGCAAGGTCTATCGGCTCAAACTTCCATCATCTTTCAGCAGGTAAACACTTTCTAAACACTGATACAACCTTCTTGTGAGTGAGGTCAAATGGACTTGATTATCATAACAAGCCCTTAAAGGCTGTTTCCCTGGAAAGAGAAATTATACGTGCCTGTGTCTTCAGTGATGACGTTGTGGGAGTGGGGGATGCTGACACCATGACAACTCTGGGATGCCAGAGGTGATGTCCTTGGGTGCTGAGGGTAGCAGGACTTAGAAGCACCTTGCCTGAGCTGGGAAATGTGAGTGCTGAGAGAACAGTGCTGACTGCAACCAACCCAGGCCACTAGTGCATGGGGAGGGCAGATGCTGCCAACATTTCCAGAAAGCTTTCCAACAGGGCCTTTGGTGATGGCTGTGAGAGTATACCAGAGAGGTAGCTGGAAACAAATGACTTCCTGGTGTCTTCTGTCCTCCCGTGTCCACTCACAACCTTGGTAGTGCCCTGTTCACCTGGTCTCCAATGGCTCAACACACTCCAGCATTCCCCTGGACTGTACAGCACATCTTGGGGCTTTCCCAGACTTCTCGCTCAGTTGTATGCCCTCTCACAAAGTGGTGCATAGGATGCACCAAGCTACCCTCAGACCCTGATGACTTTGGGGTCTAGAGCCTTAGAGGACAAACATGTCTACATCAGAGCCTTTTCATCCTATGGCTCTCTGGCTGCTTGCTCTCCTAACTCTCCTCAGCTGCCAGTGTGCACTCTGCAGCAGGTTACTCACAGCACAGTGTGATTAACATGGCTGGGAAGTCTCTGGCACAATGCCCTGAGAGATTTTAAGTGCCAGGGAGTCTAATATCTGCAAATATATTTATCTTCTTTTGAATATTTCATCAAATTGGAATTCATGAACTGGATCTTTTACACAGAAGTTTTATGAATTATGTACCAGAATCGATGAGTTCCTACTTTACCCATATTTTACTTTGTCTCAAAGCCACAGTGGGGATCATAGCCCATCAAAGCTGCTGTAGCAATTACAGATCAAATGGCACTGAAGAAGGCAGACATGTGAGATCTACAGTATTCTCCCCGTTCACAGCCCAGGAAAAAAGCTCTGCTTAGTTGTACATTGTAGTCTCACTTCTCATTTTGTTATATTTCAGCTTCACTTCCTATCTGCCTAACTGACATGAGGAACATGGGAGAAGAGTTGCCTCCATCACTCATCAAAAACACCTACCTGGCCTTTACTGCTCACCTAGCATACTGACTATGGCTCTTCCTGCAGCACTCTTAGGAAATGGGTCCTCTATCTTCCCTCATGGCACTGACTACGCTGATAGCTTTCAGTATATATACATATATATATATATATTATTTTTTTTCCAAAGATGAAATAGGTGTTAGATGTGAAGAATACTCACATTACATTATCTTATGTTACTCTGCCAGAATGCTTCTGGCTTAGCCGCTAGCAACCCCCCATCTTCAGTAGCCAGGAATGAAGATCTATAAAGTTATAGTTCTGCATATATAATCTTTAGCTAAAAAGAAAATCCCCCTGTGCATAGGCGGGGGGAAGGGAGGAGAAAGAGGCACAGTTACAAGATGCTAATTGTGCAGCTTGTTGTGCTAGCGGAAGGCATACTGGTACTGTGCTGATGAGAGCAGTATAAAAATAACCCAGATAGAAGCAAGACTTCCACCACTCTCCCGCTCCTCACCTCTCTCCTGAATCACTTTTACAGCTGCTGCATTGCCTCTTGTGAGGACCACTGAGACTGAGTTTTGAGGAGTGTTTAATTAAAACTGGGATCAGAGGCATGAGAGACAGGCATGAGAGATTGTGCCACGTGATTCATAGCATAGTAAAAGAAAGCCTTTCCCCTGGATGTTTTCTACTTCCCAGGTTTTGCTGTTGGGAACTCAAATGTTTTTTTCATGTCTCTCCCAAGTCAAACAAACTGAAATCCAGATAGCAGTTAAAGACTAAGTGGATTCCTTATAAATATTTCTTCCCTATATTCTTTTTGCTTCCCAGATCTCTGTCGAACTCATTGAATCCAAACCAGCTCAAAGGAAGCTCTCCAGCTTCTTCAGTTATCTGCCTATACAAGTTCCCTTTCTTATAGGAGCAGCTCTTTATACCCTGACAATCCCTTTCCGTCCCAAATCCTAAGGTGGGACTCTGACTTCCTACAGTCCTGGACAGATCACAGGAAGGTAATTTCCTTGTAACTTCAGACCAGTCAGTTTTGCAAGAAAGTGGACTCCCATGTTACTCCCTCCCTACTTCTCATGTAGTGGCACAGTACAGCACTGTGGTGTATTTTGCAGCTATGCTGCTGGCACAGCAGACTTACGACCCAGGATCTGTCTGGACACTGCGCTGCCTCACAAGTCAGAAAATCAGCCCAAGCAACAGGTTATACATCTGGAGGGTCCAGTCCGAGACATAATATTGAGCTGACGCTGCAGACTATAAGCAGAGACTTCCCTTGTGTCAGTGTCTGAGATGTGGAGCTTAGCATGGATTTCATATTTCTGCAAATTACATTCTATTACTAGCACGGCCCAATCACCTAACTTCTGTTTTCTGGCTGCTGGCTTGGCTAGAGTAATGGAGACATGATGATCCCAAGTGAAGGTGGGTTGTTTTTTTTGTTTGGTTTATTTTTTGCATTTTAAAATGTAAACTTTCTTCTTCACAGAACAAAAATTTGAGAAAAGAATGACAAATCCATCTGTAGTTATGATGCTAATAAGTCTTCTATGGGTTGGTTCTTACATGGCCAATGTTAAGCCACCTCTGAGAAATAATAGACCATAGGGAGACAAAAGTGCCTTGTAAGTTCAGTCCAATAGTAATAATACAGTATTGGATCTCTCTGCTAGGAGATGATGCAGCAAACAGGTATGTTAAGCCTCCTAGTTCCTGGCTGGCTACTGCACTGAACACTAACCCTGAGGAATATGTCAAAGACTCATGGTAGAACATGCTACTTTTTGCCAAATTTTCAGATGAGTCTTGAATCAAGGTGTGGCTCAGGTAAAATGGAATTGGCAGCCTCATCCCAGTCCCTGGATGGCTTTTTATAAATGTAGCTGTTAAATTACTTGTGTGGCACTGATGGTGTTACAAAAATTTCCTCTCACTATTCTGTTTGGGTTTTCTTCATTTAGCTTGGGGTCTTTGCTTGGCTGACAGCCCCTGTTGTGTTGTTCTGTGTCATGGGCAAATGCATGCACAGCATGTACCACTAGCACATTATTTTCCTCTAGTTCTACACTACCATTCAACCCAAGTTCCTAAAATTTAATTGATGATGCCATGTGCACACATATTTCTCAACTCCCCAGTTCTTCCATAGACATCTTTATGTTATAGTTCATGTACGTCTTGTGCTGCAGAAAACCCTAAGCAGCAAGATGAACAGCAGTTTTAAATGTACATGAGCAATATAAGTGAAATAAAAAATAATAGCACAAAACATTGTCTTAATAAAAAGCAACCAAGCAATTGACAATAAGATAGTCAGCAAGATGAGGAATGTGATGTCTTTGTCATTGCAGGACAAATACCATTTTCTGTCTTAAATGTGATAGCTCCAGAACTCTGTCAGCAACACCACTGCCAAAGAGACCTTCCAAGCTGCTAATAAATGCACAAGGCACACAACATAAGGAGATATGTTCCCTCCCTTTTATTATTATTATGAGAGGGCAGTGAATATAAATTTCACTGTCTGGTGTGTATAATAAAGGAAGCTGAGTGCCAACACTGAGAAACGCCAAGGAATGAAAACAGCTAATAGTAAATAGCTGGAAGGATAAAACCATCCAGAAGGCAAATAAACATCATACTAAAGGCTGGAGTTCACAATGCTTTGTCTATGCCCTCTCATACACAGAAGAACAAAGTTATGGTGAAAACAAGGGGAGAAAAATCCATCAAAATATATGACCAGATCCTGAGATAGTGAGAAGCAAGGTGAGACAACTAGTAATGGGATCTTTGTGAAATGGCAAAAGGAAAGTGAGCGAAATGGAAGAAGGAAGAAAGCATAATGAGTCCTGAAAAGCCATAGTGTGGAAGAAAAGCAGCAGCTCTGGGGATTGTTAGCATGACTTATCATAAGGTTTCTAGCAGACTCAGCTTTGAGTCTCTTTCTGCGGCAGCATGTGGTCAGAGCTGGAAGAGCAAACAATTATTGTCTCTTCACCAATGAAGAGATCATAAAACTACACTTATGACTGAATAATAAACTGCACTTCCTTTCTACCTAAGGGAAATGCTCAATGTGGTAAACTGCTGATAATACAGGAGAAGATAGTTTAAAAGGCAAGCATCCAGAAGAGAGACAACTCAGATTCTTGCTCCCTGTGAGTAAATGATGTTGTTTGCTACCTTACAGAGGCTCCCTCCAACACACCACAGCAGCTCCAAAAAATTCTCCCAGCCGCATACTGCCTGTCATGTTTTCTGGCAGCCTCACTTGTTGCTGTTGGATCAGTATTTTAGGATGGCTTTTCCTACTGCAAGTGGACAAGTTAAAAGTCATCCCAAAGCTGGACCTCTTTTTTAAACATTGCAAGAACATGCTCTTTGTCTACCTGCCTCACCACGCACTGCTCCAACAGCCTCAAAGTTTAACACTGGCCAGCATACCCAGAAGGATTTGCCTGCCAGTAGTTTGTTGGTATCTTCAACTGCAAAAGCACCTTCCTCTCTAAACAGGTGTAATTTACTAAGTATCACTGCAACAGAGGCAATCCAAAAGGAGAAAGGTTTCTGCACAGATTGAGCTCCAGCTTTTTTGCCTTTTTTTTTTTTTCCCCAGCAACTGTGACCCATCTGGTGCTTTGCAAGGCACAAAGGGACATCTAATGGTTTGTTAATACATTGCAAGCAAGACCAGTGCTAGAATTGGTGTCATGTGATTAATGCTTCCAGGCCTCTGTTTGCCAGGTACTTATGTCTTTTCTACAAGGTTTTCAGTCTATCAGCTCATTTCTTTTGGCTTCCCATTCCTGAGAAGACATTTGTATCTCAAAACAGGGTTATAAAGTGAGAGACACTGGGGTTTGTTGCTACTGCAAACAGAGACAAATCAACTGACTCTTCATTCCTCACCCCAGAAGTACTAGACCACTCCACCCTCAAGCCCTGAGCTCCTACTTTCATCAGTAAGGATACTGTTGTCAGCTGGACTTGTGTCTATTTTCCATCCTTTTAGTACAAGGAAAGGAAGCAGTAATTAAACCTATGCCCACCTTTGTCTCAGAACAGTGGTTCTGAGCCATTCAAAAACTCTGGCTGGGAAAAACTAATGTAATCCAAACAGTACATGTCTTTTCATGCTACTGAGAAGTGCAGTACATATATAGGGCTTTGTGTTACACAGTGGGTTGTCTATCAAAGCCAGCAAAAGAACTCAAGCATTGGTGGTTCCTGGGTCCAGGTTTGGTTTTCTCATTTCTGTTTGTATCAAGAATAACTTTCTTCCTCTGCTCTCCTCCCCATACTAAAAAGGACTAGAGTCATCTCCTGTAGATGCACTCACTGGACAGCCTCTCAGCCTCTCCCCACCAGACTTGTTATTAAGCAGACATTTCCACAAATCACAGCATGTGTTGAGGATTGTCTTGTGGTGATGCAAGACTTTTTTGAAGCTGGAATCTAAGGAGAGGTGAGTGACATCCTGGAAAGGCATATGGTCATCTCACTTGATTTCTCCAGCTTCCATTCTGTACTGACAAGTAAGCTGTGTTGAAGAAAATACAAATTTTGAACCAGATAGACTTATAAGAAAATAAGTATTCTCCATATAGTTTTCAAGCTATTTCCAATATTTTCAGACTGAACCATCTTTTTGGAAGTATTTTGCCTCCAGCAACACAATGGGAACCCTCATGTTCAAGAGACAGTTTTACTCTAACTGTGATTGTCTCAAAGTGCAGTCCAGCAGTAAAGTTAGTGGAATGGTTTTAATAAGAAAAATGACATTAAATTAAATAGCTTTTTTAAATTAATCTTTTTACTAAGACAGTAAGTATTGGTATTTTCAGTGTGGAAAGTATTTTGCACTTTTTTACAATTTATTCATGTAAAAGCTTTCTAAAAACCACTTGGATATTATTGAATGGCTCTAA